>NC_083276.1:87410264-87710627 GCF_963506605.1 Zootoca vivipara | reverse complement strand
GTCCATGGGAACTTTCTTCCTATGTCAAACAACAGCTGCATGGGGAATAGATTTCATCAGGTCTGTGATATGGGAGGGGAAGAAGAGTTCATTCTCCTTGCATTCTGGGGTCTTGATCCTGATAATGTAATACCAAACTGTATGTTTAATGCCACATGTAGATTGGCCTTTGAATACAGTAAGCTGTTATCCCCTAAGAATGCAACAAGAATGGTATTGACATTAAACAGGGCTCCTAATAGATCAAGCATATAACCTTTAACCTCACCAGTGTCTTTCATCCTCCCACGCCATGCTCTATATTACGCAATAATTATTTCAATCACCAAAGCCACTGGTTAGCTGTGATAGCTACAGGCACATAACAAGATAGGGGGCAACAGACCATATTGAAACAACATGGAGTATAAAGCTCAAGTTCGGAGCAGACAAGCTGTTTTGAAATACATTGTTCTTGGAAAGCAATCACAAGTGCTGGATTTCCACACCACATTGTGTCATCTCAGTATTTAGAAATCGTTGAGAATGTTTGAAAACTGTCTCTAGCAACAGAACAGCAAACACATGCTCAGGGCCTGCCTATGCCTGAGCATTCATACTAGGTAGTAAATCCCACTGAATCCAGTAGGACTTAGTTTTAGATAAACATATTTGAAAGATGGTTTTAACCTGTTTGTTTATGAGAGCCTCATATGGGAATTGCAGGAAGCAAGTAATAAAAGGTGGGTCACCAACTCACACCTCAACCATTCTCCTGCCTTGTATGTATCCTCATAGGGACTCTTGTTTCAGCAAGGAGGTTGAAGGTCTTTTAGCTCTCAGATCTTATCCAAGGACATACACAGCGAAAAGGAAGCAATTGAGAGTTCTCTCTGTAAACTCAGAGTTACACAGTAATACCAGCCACCATGCAATTCGGCAAGCTAGTTAGTATATGAACACAATACAACCAAGCACCATGTCCCCTAAGCATCCACCCAACTAATGTTATCCTCCAACATCTGCACTATTTTTAAGAAGTATAAGGGAACAGATTAAAAGACTGACTGGCTCCTGTCCTGAAAAGAAAAAAAGGATATGAGATTATTTTTCGTTAGACTTTCAAGAAGGAAGAACAGAAGACCTAAAAACTCATCTTCAACAAGGTTTGAGGGAGAGAAGAAGACTGCTCCCATTTTTCCCCTCTCTCCTCCCACCCAACCTATGTCTGTCCTGGTCCACTACAAGCTTTCCTGAAGTTCCCTGCACTTAAAAGCAAATCTGGCCTTGGGACACAGCTGCAATTTGCTGTCTTAAGCAACTTCCAGTAGTTAGGTCTGCAGCACGTGAGTAGACCACAAGATGCTCATTTATTCTTTGGGAAATACAAAGGTCCATATATCTTCTGTTGCCAACTTTCAAAAGGAGGGTGGAAGTGGTTATAGGCATTTGTAAAACACTATTAGGATTATTCAGAAACACCAATGCAATCCGTAATTCCAAAACAAAGCAATTTGGATCATGCAGAAACTCCATTTCAGTCACCAAGCTAACAATATGCTGTTAGAATACAGCCTGGCCTTTGGCTTTTACATCCAAATCAGAGCTTGCTGGTACCTGCTCATCTTTTTCCTCAGCCTGGAGAACAGTTTAGTTTTCTTTCTGTTGAGGACGGCACACGAAAGTGATGTCCATTACAACACGGCTCAACCAATGTGAAAGAAAGGTGAAGATTCCGTGCATGAGCTAACGTACGTAGTTACCATGAAGAGACTTATTCAAAGAGGACCTATGGGGCCATCCCTCTGTGTGCATCTGATTAGCTTGGCAGAGGGGGTGTCCGCCGGACAATTTCAGTAGAAAAATATCCTTTTAAGTGCTGTGTGAATATTCAGGAAATGGGAAGAGGAGAGATCAAGGGCTCGTTGCTTTCCATTTGCAAGCTACTTTCCATCATTGAACTACCAAGTTACCTCAAAGTTATATGGAGGGCAATGGTGGAGTTTGAAAACTAGGAAGCTAAGCAATCCAGCTGAGTGACCCAAGGACCACCGGCTATCAGTCAACATATCAATAGTGTGAGACTACAAAAGAATAAGCTCGTGTCTTCTTTAAACCTTGCACTAACATCATGGGAGTTACCTCCTGAGGGTATCACCCTATGGCACATGACCCCACCATCACATAGAGTAGACAATGCCAAATGTGCAAGTCCTTTCCAAAATATCTTTACCCATGGCCCTAACAATGCATCAATATTCTCTTAAGGTGCCAGGCGATCGTTCCGCCAATCAGTGGCAGAGCTTCATGCTCCAGCACTGGCAGGTGGAGAGCAAGCGGGGATATGGCAGGTGCACGCCCCGGGGGGTGGCGTACATCCCGGGGGCGTGGCATGCCGCCCACAGGGGCGTGGTGCCCAGACCGGGGGGGGCAACCACGATGGCACCCCACCACAGTCATGGTGCCAGGGGCGATGCACTCCCCCGCCCCCCTTCCTCCAGCAATGCCGCCAATGATGTTGTGCCGTAAGATGAATCCATGGAGAACCTACCCCCACAAAACCAACAGGGGGCTGAACAACCATGGGGGGCAGTTTTGGGGTGAAATCAGAAGCTCCTGAGAAGTATTTACTTCCAGTCCTTCATATCCCGTCACAAGTTTATTAGGGTGGGCTTTCATGCCCTTTGCACAGTCTACTGCAAGGATGGCTGACCTTCTTCAGGCTGGGGGCCACATTGGCCCATGGTCAACGTTCCAAGGGCCAGATGTCAAAGTGTATAACTGAATGTGGCATTTTAAAATAAAATAAAAATGATATTTGAGAGATCACAAAAACCTTTTGATGTCACAAAATCACAGCCAACAACCCTCAGGAGTGGGTTTGTTTTTTAAAAAATAATAATAATAAAGTAAAGTAAAGTAAAATGTATGGGTGGAATTCAGAGGAATGCTAACAGGGATATGTGTGCACAAAATGACACATTCATGTGCTCACTAAACCTGTTCTGGGGGTTCTCCAACCCCTAAAGCAGATTTAGGGGGTAAATGGGAGCCACAGAAGCAGTAAAAGAAAACTTCTATCAACATTTTAAAAATAAATTTTAGAGGCACAAAAAATAAACCTCTTGTAATGTTGCCAGGGGGGGTTGCCCCTAGTCTACTGGCTGCTCTGAGAATCAGGATGTTTTAACTTTAAAAATAAATTCTTGCACATATTATTGTGCATAGTATTGGTACAATATTGTAAAGGGACCACCTGCTCTTTTTACCATCTCACCAGTTTCTCCCAAGCTTCAAACCTATTATCAGGTATAAACTGGTATCATTCTGGCAGGCCTCATGCAAAGAGCAACAGGACAAGATAAAAATATTGTTTCAATTATGAGAGCATTTCTTCCAAAGTGTCCCCAGAGAGAAAACTGTAGTGTTGAAATGACATCGGAGTTGATGTCACTATGAACCTAATGATGAGGAAGAAATGAACCTTAAAATGGAATGAGTCCATCTAAATTGCTCTCTCCAGGGTTCCTATACATTTAAATCAGGGCTGGCTAACCTGTGTCCCTCCAGATTTTAAGAGACTCCAACCAGAGGCAGATTTATGGCAGCAGGACCAGTTTGATTGCACTGGGTGCTGAGCCTTGGGGATGCCACAGTGGATGCTGCAGCTATGATTTAGAATGGAACAAGGTGGGGGGAGGAGGCACCACATTTAGGCATTGCACAGGGTGCCACTGAAATATGAAACCCCGAGGTCCACCACTACTCCAACCTCCATCAGCCTCACCCAGCATGGCCAGCAGTCGGGCATGATGGGAGTTGGAGTTCAACAACATCTGGAGACCAAAAGCTAGCCCTAGCATCTTCTCTATTTGTCCTCATGGCACTATACATCTAGAGTGGTCCTTGTTTGTACACTGCATAAACTAAGCTTACTGATAAAACTGTATCCGTGTTCAGCCTCTCCCTCTCATTCGTCTCATGCATTGCTCTTTGATTTTTCGCATTTACCAAACATCTGTTTTACTTAGCATTGTACAGAGCTGTGTTCATGCATGGTCGATACGCCAGCACTCTACATCTTGGAGGTTACACAAAGTGCTCAGCTCATTGCCGAGAGTATGAGAGCCGCGAGCTCCCTGGGGTCTGCTAGAAAACTTTCCTTAGCTTCTACGTTTAATTTAATTCAGTGCACCTATGACAGAGTGAGCGTAAAGCAGTTGGGTTTAAAATATGATACTGACCTCCATTTGATTTTGCCAAAGCAGGGTGGAGTCAAGCCACAGTTCTCCTTCTGCCTAATGCAGTCTTGGCACATTCATCTCATTACTGCTAGCACAGCATGTGGGACTCAAAGCAGCTGGGAGTCCAAGTTCCCAAATTGCTTCATCACTCATGCATTTGGGTGAGAGCCAGAGGCCATCTCATCCAAGGAGTGAGGCCTACCTTCTCCTTAAGAGCGGAGGGTGAGGAAAGAGAAGTGTGTGTATTTACACAGCCCTAGCCAATTCCTCCTTATTCCTATTTGTGCCCGTAAGCCACGGGTGTCAAACACAAGGCCCGGGGGCCAAATCCGGCCCGCCAGACCTCGTCATGTGGCCCGCCGAGCGCCCCAGCCAGCGGGACCCAGCAGTGGGACCTTGCTGCTGAAGCGCCGCGCCAACAAAGCGCCGACAAACAGCTGGGGCCGGGGAAATGCTTTTTGCCCCTGGGTCCCTTCGCGCTCTTTTCTGGCGCTGAATCAAGGCGGCGACCCCCCCTTCCCTTTCTTTCTTCCTCTCTCTCGTTCTTATTCTTTCTTTCCCTCTCCTTCCTTCCTTCTTTATCTCTGTCTTCTCTCCCTCTTTCTTTTTCTTTCCTTCTTTATTCCTTCTTTCCTACTCTTCTTTCTCTCACCTCTTTCCTTCCTCTCTCCCTCCTGCTCCCTCTTTTCTTTCTTTCTTCCTTACTTCCTTCCTTTCTTCCTTCCGTCCTTCCCAACTTTCTTCCTCTCCCTCATTCTTATTCTTTCTTTCCCTCTACTTCCTTCCTTCTTTCTCCCTTTCCGTCTTCTCTCCCTCTTTCTTTTTCTTTCCTTCTTTATTCTCTTCCTTATTTCCTACTCTTCTTTCTCTCCCCTCTTTCCTTCCTTCCTTCCTCTCTCCCTCCCACTCCCTCTTTTCTTCCTTCCTTCCTTCCTTCCTTCCTTCCTTCCTCCCTTCCTCCCTCCCTTCCTCCCTCTCCCTCTCCCTCTCCCTCTCCTCAGAAACATAGGATGCTGCTTTATACTTCTGGCCCTTAAACCCTGGAGCCAGGAGAGCAGCTTCAGTGAGTCAACCTCAGCCAGTCCCTTTGGTGAAGGGTGGTGGCTCACTGGCAGAACATCTGTCCTGCATGCAGAAGGACCCCAGCATCTCCAGGTACTAGTAGCTCTGCAAAGGTCCTGCATGAAACCCTAGCGAGCCTCCACCACCCAGTGCAGTTACCAAAAATCATTTTTCAATAAATTGTACAATAATTGTACATTTGAATATCTACTTGCCATTATTCTGACTATGTTTCTGCTTTCAGAGCTAGTTATTACTTACATTATTACAAAAAAAGTGATAATTGAATGCAGCGACAATAATTTATGATAATAAAGAGTGGACACATAGTCCTACAGATACAATCGGCCCTTTGAGGGTGACCAAACTGCTGATGTGGCCCCCGATGAATTTGAGTTTGACACCCCTGCCGTAAGCTGTGCTGGGTTTGTTCAAAACAAAACTCTAAGATACAATGGATTTATTTTACAAATGAAAAGGAGAAGCGAGTCACTGAACAAGTCCTTTAAAGTGTTAGGGCAAAAACAGAAACTGCTAGGTGGCCTTGATTGTTTTTCCTCCAGGAACCCAAAGGTTTTCCTACTTCTACAGCAATCCAGTCATGAGTTTATCCATTCCTGGGCCGCTGTGGCTAAGCTATCTCAGTCCATGAGCTGCCTCTGCTGTCACATGTCAAAGTTGGTAAAGGACTCTGCAAGCCACTGAGGCCATCTGAGCCTCAAGCAACAAAGATGGATCAAAGAGCATCCCTAGACTGCTCCTTCAAAGAGAGCACAACCCCATCCAGAACAGGCAACTGACCTGTCTCTTGGAGCTGGGGGGTCTCCATCTTGCCAGGATTCAAGCTCAGTTTGCTGACCCACATACAGCCTACTGCTGCATCCAGACACTACCCCAGGGCTTGCAGAGTCACACCCGATGCAGATGTTATGGAGAAATGAGGACACCATGCTCAAAATCTCCATTCCCACTGGCTTTATATCAGGCATCCCCAAACTGCAACCCTCCAGATGTTTTGGCCTACAACTCCCATGATCCCTAGCTAACAAGACCAGTGGTCGGGGAAGATGGGAACTGTAGTCCAAAACATCTGGAGGGCCGAAGTTTGGGGATGCCTGCTTTTTATATAGATGTTGAATAGACAAAATTGTGCCCTGCAGCACTCCAAATGGTGGGAAGTATACTTTCTGCCCACCCCAAATGCTACCCCCTCTGAACGTGCACATAGAATTGGAACCACTTCAAAACAATGCCACGGATACCCAACATGTAAGGCTGGGTCAACAAGATACCATGTCAATGAGAGCAGTGACAAGACTGAGAAGAAGGAGCAAAGCTGAAAGTTGGTTTAATATCCTGCCTTGTTCCAAAGCTGGTAATCACAGTTTCCCATTTCAGACAACTTGCTGAAAAGTGACTTCAAAAGGAAGGTGTGAAGGGGATGGATATGCAAAAAGGCTCATAAATATTGTGGCCTTATTAAGATGAGAAAATGATTGTCTAAATGCAATCACTGTGTGGTTCGATGCCACAGCTGCAGGCAGAATGGAAAGAGAACAAAAAACCTGTGATTTGTATGTGTAGCTATGCAGCTCTCATCTTGATGATTGGAAATAAACCATATCTGTTTAACTATATTAATCCCTCAAGGCTGCAGAACTCAATAATTTTTTCCTGAACCCCATCCATTTTTACTGAACATACAAGTGTGTTAACATGTGTTTCACAGGGACCCTCAGCTTTTAATAATATGGACTGCAAGGAACAGAGTCAAGGAGCTCAAAGGGCCAGCCTTTAGCCCCAGAGCTGAGAATAAGGTTTATTATTATTAATTTTTATTGTTGTTGTTGTTGTTGTTGTTGTTGTTATTTATATAGCACCATCAATGTGCAAGGCATTTTACAGAGTACAAATGAACAGGTGTCTGCCCCAAGGAGCTTACAATCTAAAATTTGACACAGGGAGGAAAAACATAGGAAGGGGAGGAAAGGCGGGGAAGGCAGGGGTGAAACAGGGAAAGAATATGTGATTAGTTCAGGTACACATAATTAGGTTTAGCTACAGGCTGAGTATGAATAGGACACAAGAACAAGGGTATTGTGCCAAAGGTTGGCGCCCTGTTAAGTGGACTTGCTTTGGTGCCTTTAAAACAGCGGTCCAACACAAAGAAATTTCCTGTTCCTACCACTGTATGACATACCAGGAAAAGCTTCAGTGGTTAATTTCTGTGTGTCAGTCTGCTGTTAAAAACACAGGAGCAGGGCCAGAGAAAAAGGAGGTTACAACCATAACTGAGAGCTCCATTCATAAAAAGCAGGAGAGATGTTTGTTGCTTCTCACCACTCCTACGCTGCCCACCCCTCCCTGCCCTTCAATCACTACTGTTTTTCAAAATGTTGCTTTTGAACAAAACACACTATTATGTTTTTTTATTTTTAAAAAGGTGCACAAATCACCATAGTCAACAAACGTTAAGAACCATGTGATGTTTGGTGTGTAATGGGAGATGGTGCCCTCACAGTGGCTGCCGTATCTGTAACAGCACACAGAAAGAAAAGCATTCGGTGGGCCAATTCTTGGTCTGGCGGGGTAGAAGATTAACAACCAGTGTAGCACTGAAGACTGTAGTCAAGAGAAGAAGACAAACACAAACACAGACCTGCCCCCACCTTCCCACAATGCTAGATATAGTAATGACTAACCTTGGCTGAGCTTTAACAGGATAGGTGCTTGTTGCCTGTGCTTTGTCTAGATTCACAAGGACATCATTCAAGTTTTGGTTCAGCTGAAAACAAAAATGTTAAAATGAATAAATAGAAGATCAAGAAAAAAATAAGCTCATATTTTTTATACAAGAGCATATAAAAATATGCATTAAAACCTAGAGGATGGGTTGGAAACAGGATCTGGCCAGTGGGTCAAATCCTGCCCTCCCCCAACAAACAAACCCTACAGGCCATTTGGACAGGTGGCGGTGCCTCCCACCTGTCAATCGGCTGGTGTCATAATGATGTCAGGTGACCCAAAACAAAACAGGACCCATTTGCAGACACAGCTTCAACCAACAGAGAGAGAGAGAGAGAGAGAGAGATTTTTGCATCGCTGGCTTCAGTTCAAGCTGGCAGTGCAAATGGATACTTTCTCTTCTGGCGAGTCCCACTTTGGGGCTTGCTATAAGTACAGGTGTCAGTGGGTTTCCTATAAGCACCAATCAGGTGTTTGGTGTTGTAGGAAGTTCTCTGGGACCAACTGTGCTACAGAAGTTTCCAGTAGACCTAATTTGGCCCACGGGTTGAAGGTTTCCCACCCATAACATTTTGACCCAGGAACTGGGCTACGGGAAATGGTCTTCCATTCATTCCCACTGATTCATGGTCACAGAAACTGAAAGCACCAAATCCTGTGAGCATCATTTGACTTCCAGAAACAGGTGCCGCATAAGCGAAGCCTCTGTCTCATTAAGGAAACAAATTCAGCTCGTGTTTCTACTGTTTCCTGCCTTTTCTCCCCCTTTGCCCCTTCTATCACATACTTCCACTACTATGGGCCCTTGTGTCAACACAGGGTCTTTGTTCCTCATTGCGACTTAATGCCTTCCTTCTGCTCTCTCTTCCCATCCGCAGCCAGGAGCCTTGCTTGGAACTGCAGCAGCCATGGTTGCTATGGAACCACAGTTTGTCACTAAACAAGATGCTAGGCCAAACTTAGCGTTCATGCTGGGGGGGGAGGGGGTGACGCCAACCATGTGCTTGCCACGGCAGCAATTCAACCGACCTCCCCCCGGCTCTAATAAAATGTAGATAACTGCAAAGGAAAGAGACCTTTCACATACATAATCTTTTACCAAAACAGGGAAAATTGGGAAACAAAACCTTGTTACTGAGTAATAACAGGCTGTCCTAATGTGTTGGATGAATGCATCACTGCTAAGCAACATTTTACTAGTTCATCTGGCCATGTCTTATTCTGCATTCGCTGCTTTGAACCTTAAACTTGTTGGTTCCCTATTTTGGGATTTGTGCAGGGGAGGAGAAGATATACAGTGGTACCTCGGATTAAGTACACAATTGGTTCCGGAAGTCTGTACTTAATCTGAAGCGTACTTAACCTGAAGCGAACTTTCCCATTGAAAGTAATGGAAATATTAATCCATTCCAGACGGGTCCGCGGAGTACTCAACCTGAAGCGTACTTAACCCGAAGTATGAGTGTAATTGGTTCTGGAAGTCCGTACTTAACCTGAAGCATACTTAACCTGAAGCGAACTTTCCCATTGAAAGTAATGGAAAGTGGATTAATCCGTTCCAGACGGGTCCGCGGAGTACTTAAACTGAAAGTACTCAAACCGAAGCATACTTAAACCGAGGTGTGACTGTATAGTCATCATTCCACATGCAGGCATTTAAATTTTCTGAGGCAACTGCACGGCCTATGTAACTATATGCATTGGACATTAAACGAAAACCCTTTATGGATTGTTACCAATTCATCAGCTTGACAGAACAAACTATGCCATAATAGTATAAATCAAGGCTTCTCACTAACAGGTGGGCTCACACAAGTAAAATGGAAATAGCTTCATTCTTCCAAAGCAGAAGAAATACGAGCTGGCTGAAAGAACTCACTAGGCAGATGCACTAAAGACAGATGCAGTGGGGACATGATGAGGGACCAGGGCCAAATGAAATGATGATTTATTTAATTGCATTTTATGTCCCACTATTCTTCCCCAGGGAAACTCAATGAAATAAGACATGGTGCTCCCATGCAGAGCTGCTGAACTGTGAGCTTTCTGGTCATGCTCTGGAACTGAAGCAGCTGGTCAGGCAGGGGCAGAGCTGCCATGCTGGCTTCCCGGCAAGTGGGTTGTTGGTGTTTACTGGAAAGAGGAGAGATAGACAAGGCAGTGGGGAGGTTGGCACGATGCAAACACACCACTAGGAGCACCTGACCTGGCTCCAGAGGGACACTTCCACCATGCCAGCCTCCTCATTGCCCCACAGCTCCCCTTCTGGTAAGAAACAGTGAGCCATGGAGCTGATCTTGTGGCCCCACCCAGCAAGTCACTTCTGTTCTGTAACATCATGAAGGGATATGCCAGTGAGGGAAAAATGCCCTAATAACAATGGGAGATGGTACCATTCTCCCTGAGCAGCAACAGCTAACATAGCTAGACCTCTCTTACAGTGAATGAGGAAAGACATGGGGGAGAAGCCAGATGAGCATCAATCGTCCCCAAAGGGGGAAGAGGAAGAATGTCACCCATTGTTACCTTGCTCATTTCCTTATGGAAGTTCTCTTCTAAACCTGCGATACTCTGGAATGTGTTGACGTAGAAACCAACACGACTGGAAAATGAAACATAATATATGTTACTGAAGACATGGGCAGCTGCTTTTCTTCCAATTATTCACTCGCAGAGCCATAATGCTCAGCGGGACTGAACCTTACGAGTTTCCACTTAGCAAAAGGAACTGAGTGGACCAATACATCATGGCCGGAATCAGTCAAGGTATCTTTACCCCTCCCCTCCAACCCCATTCCCCCATGAACGTAATTTGCAAACTACTGCATGTGCTTACCTATTCCATAGTGAAGGCAGTTCTTCCTGAAGATCGATGTTCATCTCCTCAAACACTTTCTGGGCTTTTACTAATTCTTCTTCAGCCTAGAGAAGAAGGATGGGGCAATGATACGCACAGCCTCCGGGGTACAATTCAGGGGAAGGCTTACGTGAGCTTGTTGCTGCGTGCTCTGTAAGTGGGTCAAGACTAGATCTATTGCCCAAGAGCCTCTTCCCATCCACCCCACAATCCACCTCTGTAAAGAGTGTGTGTAGGAGTCTCATCTGCAGCCTAGAGCTGGCATAAGCAACCCCTAATGATCAGAGTGGAAGAAACTGCCAGTAACTTCTGAGACTGGCTTTAGATGTGATGTGGATGCTGAGGAAGCAGAGAGTTCCTATCCCATGCATTTCCTGTTCCTCAATTTCTGTATCGTGTTGCTTTGTGTTACTTCCAAAGCCACTCTATGCCTTAGACTGATGTTACCCCTCTATATAATCTAAGCAGTGTGATCGTAGCAATTTGTGAGTTTTCACAAGCAATTCTATGGTAGAATTCCAAAATCCTGCTTCTTTACATTGTAGAATTTGACACACATGAAAATAGCTCCCAGGCTAAATATTTTAAGCTGAAGACCTGCTCCCCACAGAGAACAATTGTGTTATGAAGTAACATCAAAGATATTAGCAGGGTGCTAATTCAGACTGAAGGGTATTATTAGAAATCTCCCAGTGTTTTCCAGGAGCCCTATGACACTTCCACTCCCCACCCCCTGCAAGTTCAGTTTATCTTTGCAAGAAGTTTCCCTGATTCTTCCCTGATTTGCTGAAATTTCCCTGATTCTTGATTATTTCCAATGTAGAGTCTTGGTCACCTTCTCTAATCATTTTCCAGTTAGGATCCTGAATCTAAATTAACTCCAATCTCACAGTCCGTTCAATGTTTCCCTTTACTATTTTTATCACAGTTCTGGTTACAGGTAGGTAGCCGTGTTGGTCTGGATCGAAGTAAAATAAAAAAATTCCTTCAGTAGCACCTTAAAGACCAACTAAGTTTTTATTTTGGTATGAGCTTTCGTGTGCATGCACACTTCTTCAGATATCTAATAATAATAATAATAATCTGTTATCTGAAGAAGTGTGCATGCACACGAAAGCTCATACCAAAATAAAAACTTAGTTGGTCTTTAAGGTGCTACTGAAGGAATTTTTTTATTTTTATCACAATACTTTTTAATTTTCTGCATGGCCTTTCACTCTTCCCCAGTAGTGATGAGAATGCCAATGTGTAGCTGCAGATTCTAGGAAAGTGGGACTCTAGGAAAGTGGTGGGTACTGTAATAATTGTCTGAGTGTGAATCTGAAATTATTAGGCAATTGGCATCATCAGAGCTATCACTGGCACAGTTATAATGCATCTGCTTCATAAATGTAATTTGGTGCAGCAAAAAGCCTAGCACAGCTGGGATGAACAATGACTCTCGAGTCTTATCTATTCAGCAGCTTGTGTTAACAGGAAAAAATGCAAGCAACTTACTCATACTCCACCACAAGAGCAAAAATGTCACAATGCCACAAGCCTCTATAGATCACTTATAGAAAACATCATTGTCATGGACTGAACCTCTGGATATTTGTATTGTCAAAGGAGGCTTGTATTCTGGACTTCCTGTCCTTGCCAACAAATACAAGGGAGATTGCAGTGGTCTAGGATGCTAATATAAAAAAATAAACTTTTAGTTGCTAAAACATTATATTAGTAACATTAGTAGTAGTGGTGGCATTTCTTACACAAGGTGTTTACTATAAAGCTAACCTGAATCAATGTTTTAATTAATTTCCTCTTGCTCTGGGCAGACAGACAGAAGCAAAACTATCTTTATGTCAAGAAAACTAAATTAAATTCTGTTTAGGGGTGACTAAATCGATCATAGGCCAAAATTCAGAAGTAGGATAATGGTGTGAAAGTCTGCTAACTTTAGCAGTCTGCTAAATCATTTTGTCTCTTAGTACTGTACTAAACTGCTTCTATACTCTTGGCAGGTAGAACCATTTTGCTCGACAGCTCAAAGAATCAAAAAAGCGATCTATACAAGCGTGTACTTATCATGACATCCCAATGCACTAACAAAGAAGCACCCTAGGCAACATTCACTCTGGAAAGAAGAAAGAAGAGAGTTGGGGGTCCAGCCAAGATTATAGGGTTTTCCCATGAGGATAATAATAATAATAATAATTAATAATAATAAATTTTATTTATATCCTGCCCTCCCCGGCCAAGACTGGGCTCAGGGTGGCTGACATCAGGTATAAAAACAACTGATTAAAATACAACTTAAAAACAGGATTAAAATACAACTTAAAATGCAGCTTCATTTCAGTGGAAGCTCAGAATCAAAACGGTTTGGGGGGAGAAAACGTCAAATCTTCACCAAGGCCAACTATCCAGACTGGTCCTACGTGGGCCAGAAAAAAGCCAGGGAAGTCCCCAAATAGGGGTTTCATCACAGAAGGAAAAGGAAAAGGAAAGAGGGGGAGGGGATCAGGCAGATTCCAAGCCAAAGGCGAGGGGAAACAACTCTGTCTTACAGGCCCTGCAGAAAGAAATCAGATCCCACAGGGCCTGGTCTCATGACAGAGCGTTCCACCAGGTCGGAGCCAGTGTTGAAAAGGCCCTGGCCCTGGTTGAGGCTAATCTGACTTCCTTAGGGCCTGGGACCTCTATAGAGTGTTGCTATTTATGGACCTTAGGGTCCTCCACGGGGCATACCAGGAGAGGTGGTCCCATAGGTACGAGGGTCCTAGGCCGTAAAGGGCTTTAAAGGACAAAACCAGCACCTTAAACCTGACCCTGTACTCCACCGGGAGCCAGTGCAGCTGGAAAAGCACTGGATGAATGTGGTCCCATGGTGAGGACCCCGTAAGGATCCTCAGCACAGCATTCTGCACCTGCTGGAGTTTCTGGGATAACTTCAATGGCAGCCCTGCGTAGAGCGAGTTAATCAAGCCTGGAGGTGACTGTTGCATGGATCACTGTGGCCAGATGAGGGCGGAAAAGGTAAGGAACCAACTGCTTGATACGGAGGAGCTGGAAAAATGCCGCCTTTGCAGTAGCTGCAACCTGCACCTCCATGGAGAGGGAGGCGTCGAAGGTTACACCCGAACTCTTGACAGAAGGCCCTGGCACAAGTTGAGCCCCCACAAAGAGATGGGATCACGTGGGCATCACAGAAGCAGACAGATGACATTGCCCAACCAAACATTTATATTTGCAATAATTTGCCACCTTGGAAAGCTCAAAGCAAACTGATACATAATGGAATTTGAGGCACACCTGTCCACAGGGAGCTCAGTGGGAGATCACCTGCTCTGCATGCAAGAAGGTTCCAGGTTCAATCCCTGGCATTTCCAAGTAAGGCTGAGAGAGACCCCTGCCTAAAACACTTAAATGCCCAAATTATAATGTATACGACAGCACATAAAAGCAGTTGTGTCAGTCATCTGCTTTTCTTGGTTCTCCCGTGTCCAACTAATCTTTAGGAGATTAATTCTTCTAGTTGCTTTTTATTGTTGTGTTGCCTTTTTAAAAATACAGGCACAGTGCTTTGTGATCAAGAAACAACATCCTTTAAGGCCTGCTGCTAACTATCCGAGGTCCCTTCACATTTCCAACCCAATAACCTGCTTGCAGGTTTTTAACACTGGGTTTCAGAATTCAGTCAAATATTAGACTCCGGTGTGATTTGATTAGATTTCCCCCCCTATTAACAGAGCCCACAACTCGGCAAGATGAAATGGCAGCATATCCTGTCCAGCAAAGCTTCAGGAGTTTGCTTGCCATATCCACTTTGAGATGTGCTGTTTCTGGGCCTACAGTGGTACCTCGGTTTATGAACACAATTGGTTCCGGAAGTCTGTTCATAAACTGAAGCGTTCATAAACTGAAGTGAACTTTCCCATTGAAAGTAATGGAAAGTGGATTAATCCATTCCAGATGGGTCTGCGGAGTACTCAACCTGAAGCATACCGTACTTAACCCGAAGAATGGGTGTAATTGGTTCCGGAAGTCTGTTCATAAACTGAAGTGAACTTTCCCATTGAAAGTAATGGAAAGTGAATTAATCCGTTCCAGATGGGTCCGCGGCGTTCGTAAACTGAAAATTCATAAACTGAGGTGTTTGTAAACCGAGGTTCCACTGTACCTCGGTTTATGAACACAATTGGTTCCGGAAGTTTGTTCATAAACTGAAGCGTTCATAAACTGAAGCGAACTTTCCCATTGAAAGTAATGGAAAGTGGATTAATCCATTCCAGATGGGTCCGCGGAGTACTCAACCTGAAGCATACTTAACCCGAAGCATGGGTGTAATTGGTTCCAGAAGTCTGTTCATAAACTGAAGCATTCATAAACTGAAGCGAACTTTCCCATTGAAAGTAATGGAAAGTGAATTAATCAGTTCCAGATGGGTCCGCGGCGTTCGTAAACCGGAAATTCGTAAACCGAGGTGTTCATAAACCAAGGTTCCACTGTATTTCATGAAGCAAGTTTCTGTGTTGCTTCTTAGTCAGCAGCATTTCAAGTGAATTTGTAGGAAGGCGGGAATTTGCTGTCCTAAGCAGTCAGCATCAGTCTCTATCCATTGCCACCACCCTCAAATCTGAACACATTCCAGAAGAGAACATGCAGCTTGAGAAGTAACTTTGTTTCTGGTATAGCTCTCATAAAGCTCATCTCCCACATTTATCTTTAAAGGGTCCACATTCCAAGTTTAACTGCTTGAGGAGCAAAGGGGCCTCGGTCTACACCGAAGTATTTGTTTTAAGACTCTGATTTAAAAGACAGAAATGATAGCAGAAAGCAGGAAAGATCTGTGGAAGTACAAAGTAGGACTAAATCAGATCTTGAATCCTGTCAATAGCCTGCGAAGTATCACCTGGTGCAGCAAAGTGGGCAGTTTTTACACACACACACACACACACACACACACACACACCAGCCCAGAAAGAAGCAAAGGGAATCCTTTTGATCGTGTTTTTAAACTTTACATCAGAGGAAAATCTCTAGTAAACCAAGAAGCTGGTAACTCAATAAAGATTTGGAAGTCTCCATTTTGAGGTCTTTACAGTTCACTGAAGCCAGACTGTTCTGACTAGGCCAAGCCTAAAGATATATCTTGCAGCTTTCCACACACCTAGTAAAACATATAAAGTCCCCAGTCCCCAAACCAACAAATGCATGGAGAGCTATTTCTAGAAACTGCTCCCAAACATTTCAGCAGCCTCCTGTAAAGTTCCGAGTAGCCCAATGCTACTTTTGTGGTAGGGGTAGCTAATCATTTAAAGACAGGGGGCTGCACTGACCCATGGTCAGCCCTCTGAATGCGGACGGAATATCAAAACAGGCATTGCCGAAGAGTGGGTGTGCCCCTTCTATTTTTAAGGACAAGTTGTGGGGGCACAACAACCTTTTGTCACAACAGAATCACAGCAAGGGACCAGTCAGAGGAAAAATGGACAAAGTGGGGGCTTGGAGGGCCACATAATTCCATTGATTTGCAAGCTTCTTGGTAGGGAACCTATGGGAGCAGTGTGTGTGTGTGTGTGTGAGAGAGAGAGAGAGAGAGAGAGAGAGAGAGAGAGGGAGGGAGGGAGGAACTCCAAATTTGTAAGTAGCAATTAACTCAGTGACCAGCTCCTTGTGAACATACAAGAAATGTGGTTCCTTCCAGCCAAGCTAATGAGCTATTGTCCTCCAGTCCTTTAAGAGAGTATTTGTTTTCTTTCCTCTGTTGCTCAGTTCCTCATCTGCCAGTTGCATCATCTATCTTCCCCCTCCCCACTCCTAGGACTGCCGTGTGCCAGAAGGGTTTCCAATAAGGAGGCTGAAGTTTCCCTCTCCTTAGACAAGTGGGTTTCCAGTGACTTTCATTAGTTTATTACAGAACTCCTTCCCAAACTAGTCCATGAATCTTAAGGATTATTGCCAGGATTTCATTTTAACTGGCAACTGTCCTATTCCCCCCCCACACACACACACACTTCTGATAATTTTGGAAAACTAGAAGCTAGAAAAAGCTTCAGAGTTCAGTCCTGTTTCTAATCCACTGCAGAAGGAGTGGAAATATGTACAACTCCTCCTAGAGCTTGCTCCAGATCCAGTTACAAAACCTCTGGACTTCAGAGAAAGCTGAATTATAAAATTAGATGTATGATAGCCATCTTCAAATATCTGAAAGTTTGTCATATAGATGAATTAAATGTGTTGCTCCTGACGGTAGGAGCCGAACCACAAGACAAAGTAGAAAATTAATAACCTATTTGACAATAAAATTCCCTTGGAAAGTGGTGAATTCTCCTTTATTAGAGGTTTTTAAGCCACCCAGGACAGGAGTGCCTGGCGTGCTATGGTCCATGGGGTCACGAAGGGTCGGACACGACTGAACGACTAAACAACAACAACAACAAGCCACCCATCCAAGATGATGGAGGAGTAGAATTCCTAGAATGACAGGGGGTGAACTAGAAAATCTTGGAGGTGCCTTTGCAACTCTACAATCTATACAATGGAAGCAGGAACTGACAAAGGATATCCCAGGCAATCTAAGCAAGGGAGACTCAGAAAAAGGGACTCTCTTTGCCCCAGCTTGTCACATGTTTAGACCTAATGAGCCGGAAGGGAGGCAAGAAGAGAAGTAGCAGAAGCATCAATGCTATCATCCCTGGGATGCTCAAGCAGAGAGATTCTCATGAATTAATGGCCAGTTTATGGGGAAGGAGAAGAATGGCTGTGGAATGGGAACCATGGACAAAGCAACAAGAAGGTTGATGTTTCAGTGAGACCGGGCTGTTTTTGAGCATGGGAGAGCAAATGGGGAGAGGAGGTATTGCTGTGAAGTTTTTTCTGAAGATTTTTATGACAAGAAAAGCACCTGAGTGACAGGAGAAGGGAAAACTATACAGTATAAGCAGCAGAAATCTGCATGTCACCTAAACATCAACCTTATCTCCCATCCATCCATGTAATGTCTCAGAAACAAGAAGCACCATACCAAATACCACCAACTGGAAGCTCCACAACCAACTCATCCTTCCTGATTACCGTAACTACCACCAGTTGGCATCCATGTGTGGAGGAAACGGTCCTTTAGGGCATTGGGTCTTGAGGCTAAGACAGGGGTGGAGCTCACCCAACACCTTTCAACCTATTCTCTAACTGGTTGTCCCATAAATCTGGCTGATGTGCAAGGCATTGCACTATCCTATTGGTGGCAAATTTGTTTAACAGCAGGAATAGCCAACAAAGAAACCAAGTTTGGAAAATTACACTGTCTTTAATTTAAAAAAAAACCAAAAATAATTGCTCTAAGAATCCTGAAACCTAAGTCACTTCATTGGAGAAAGGGAGATCCTTACAAGGATGCTTAGAGTGAATGTTGCCTGAGGGTGAAGAGCACAGCAGAGGGGTTCAGCCAGGGAGAGGGCATGCAGGGTTAGAGAGCAAGGTAGGCTCGGCCGTCACCTGGTTCCGCAGCAGATTAGTCTGAGCTACGAGATGTGCTTGCAGCTTCCCTTGGCACCACTGAGGCGCAGCTTTCTCAAGCAACGAGACAGGCTGTGTGAGAGCATTTTTCAAAACAAAGACAAGAAAACAAATGGGACAGATTTTGAGAACGTTGTTTTTTAAATATATATACACATATATATATCTCAAACGGTAAGAGCGTTATCAGGCCAGGCTGAGACAACAAACCCTGGCAAACAGGAGAGAAATAAAGCATTAAGAGATAAGTCAAAGGGTGAATCCTACATGGCATGCCAAGTCTAGCAGTAATTAATGTCCCATAGTGTGGGTCAGAAAATACCAAGGCCAGCAGAGTTTGCAAGCACTCCAGCTGCAGAGAGCAACAGAGAAGAAACTGTTAGTCATTTAGAGAGCAACAAAACCCGGCTTGGAGGAAGATGGATTCCCCCCTCTGTGAGACACCAGCAACTTTTAAGAAAAGACAGGATTAGGAGACACCATTATTACAGCCATGCGGATTATTCAGAATTTGCAGCATTTTTATTTTAAACGTCACATTATAAAACACAGCTGGCGAAGTCTGCTCTTTAGAGTGATTCTTGTGCCTTTAAACATCAGGTTGGTACAGAGATGCCCCTCCTCTCTCTGTGAGTCTACATCAGGCATCCCCAAACTGCGGCCCTCCAGATGTTTTGGCCTACAACTCCCATGATCCCTAGCTAGCAGGACCAGTGGTCGGGGAAGATGGGAATTGTAGTCCAAAACATCTGGAGGGCCAAGGTTTGGGGGTGCCTGGTCTACATCCTCACTGCCACCATGGGTGCCAGAGAGGAGGGCTAAGGGGCCTTGCCACCACCAAAGTTTTCAGGGAGGGGACTGGAGCCCCTCAATATCCCGCGGTGACATACACTTGCCATGAGTGCACGCCGCATGACGTGCTCACATCACTCATGTGCACCACAAGATGTGCTCACGAGACATGAGCAGAGAAATGGTGGAACAGAGGTGTAAGTCCCTGAGCTCTTGTTAATGGAGGTGGGTGACCTTGGCAGGCGTATAACAGTGCTAACCCTTGACACTACGGATCTGTTTCACCTTTTCTCCCCTGAAGGAAAAATGGCATCGATCAATATACTCTTCTCTACAGTCGCTGCAACACTGTGTACACTTATGCAAAAGTTTGCATTTCACTGCATACAGCGGCACTTACATGTGAATATGCGTAAGATTGCGTTGTGCATCGTTATGTTAAAATAAAGCTGACAGGCCATAAGGTATGAGAATAGAAGAATTTTCCACCAATAATTATACGTCTATCCCTTTCAGAGCAAAAAGAACAACATTCATGAAGAGAAGGTGAATCAAGAAGATACCGAAACCCAGTTTCTAAGCAGGTGTTGATGTCATAAATCACCCCACATAACACCCACGACTTGCTTCATCAATAACACTTGAAGTGGCCTCTGATGGGAAAACAGAGCAGCTCCTTATTCCAAGGAGGACAATTCACCCTAGTCTCTCACCCAAGAGCATATCTAGAGCCTGGGAACAATATGCTTCTAGTTGACGCTTCAGACTGGCCCCAGGACATGATTTGTCCAATCAGAAGAGTTTGGGCTCATCCAGAAGCCCTAGATGCTTTGACAATTGATAAGGAAAGGAGACCACCAAGGAAGGGTAGCTCCTGGAGTCATTCTCCCTACTGAGGCTGCAAGGAACAGCCTCCATCCTTCGAAGGCTTCCCTTTCTTCTTTTGCTTAATTCCTTCATCTCAGTACAGCCACGGGCACCTGTTGACATACCATCTGTGCAGTAAAGTATCAGCTTCTGCACTGCTTTTCAATCACATTTTTCAGGAATTGTGCATGTTCTACCATTTGCTTTTTTTGACTTGTAACAGGATACGTTCTCTGACGAAAGAAAGTTAGTTTATTTATTATGAAATGCTCTGGAAAAGGACACAGCTAGAGACATTAGCATATTAATAATATACTTTCTTCTAATTGAAAATAAATAGTAGTATATTCATATTTGAAAAACAAAACCACCAACAATATCCTAAATCAGGAGAGAGAGAGAGAGAGAGAGAGAGAGAGAGAGAGAGAGAGAGAGAGAGAGAGATGATTTAGGATGTCATATCTGGTAAAGGGCACTTTACCTTAGCAATTTTAGCTTCATCTTTTTTCTTTGCAGTCTGTAGAGATTCATAATGGTGCCTGGCACTGTCGTAATCTACAAGTTTCCTTCCCCGCTTAGCAATGCGAGACTGGAAGAAGGTGGAGAGGGGAAAGAAAGGGAGAAAAATATCATTTGAACACCAGAGCCATGCTAATTAGTGGACTAATGATCATTACAGCGGTCTACACAGCTCACATACATTCTGCTCAGGATGCCAACACTCTGCGATTGTTGCAATTGTTTACACTGAAACATTTTAAAGTGGCAAGATCAGGGGTCAGACTATATTTTTGGGGGGGGAGGGTGAACGAATTCCTATGCCCCACAAATAACCCAGTGATGCATTTTAAATAAAAGCACACATTCTACTCATGTAAAAACACGCTGATTCCCGGGCGGTCCACGGGCCAGATTGAGAAGGCGATTGGGCCGTATCCGGCCCCCGGGCCTTAGGTTGCCTACCCCTGGGCAATATGGTCAGTAGAAATCATAAGACATTCATTCAACCTTTCCCTACACAGGATTTATTACAGAACTGAAGAGTTTTTATAGAGGGAATTTCAGGAGAGTTTCCCTGGAAAAAAAAATTTTGTGTGTGAATACTTCAGGGTTACACAGAGTCTGATAGTACTTCTCTTTTGTGCATCAGTGGAGTGATTTTGGCTACAAGCTACATAAATCCAGTTACCATTAATATAGCAGCATCTTTAACAGGCAATAAGCAAGAAAATTACGCTATTTAGCATGAATGTTGTGTAATTTTCTTAGTCTTTATTCATGCATTTTCAGTAGTAAGTACAGATAAAGAACCCCCTATTCCCCTCTCCCTGCCCCCATCATTCATTGCATGTGTATATACCATTCACACAGAGGTAAGTTGTTCAACAAGATTGTTTGTAAATACTGAGATCAATTGCAGGCATTAGCCAATATCTTGCTAACATTGCTTTTCAGTATCCATTTTATTACACAACCGAGGATGATCTCCAATGGCAATTTCCAACATAAAAAATGTTCTTTGTCATTCTGTCAAGGAGAAACTCTTTTAAATCCACCCATATATGGTCAAATGTCAAAAAAAAGTTTTTGTTTATTTTTCAGGATGAAATTAAATAAATCTGACCATTCAGTAATACTGAGCAAGTAAATTCTAAATTCATGTTAGCAATTGAAAGAGCACTAGCAGGGGTCAGTAGTTTTTACCACACTGAAAAGTGACTGGAAGTCAAGGAACAATCTTCAAAACACAAATTCACACCAAAGGCAGCCAGCCGCCTGTCACCCCACAGACACTGAGGGAGGACATTGGCACATAGAGAGGGGGAAATAGCTGTTTGCACCAGAAGGAAAGGTCCCATTGACTCCAAGGCGCAGTGACCACCATGGGATACAAATCCTTACTCAGTCTAACCTAGCCCATACAGATTGGTTTTATTTATTTGAAGCATTTGTACCTTGCCCTTTCCTTCTAAAAGGCTGGTGAAAACATTAACTATTTAAAATATCAATTACAAAAACATCAAAACACAATTAAACAACATTACACCCCCATTAACAGTTTGTTACATTATATAACCCAGGGGTCAGCAACCTAAGGCCCATACTCCATAAGCAGCCCGCGGAGGTCTGGCCCACGAGCCACCCCCAAACCAAGCAGCCCGCTCACGCACTGCACTACACTGGCGCAGCACGGCACGGGGACTCGCTTCTGCAGCGCCGAAAATCACGCACGCATGATCCGGCCCACAGAGGGATCAAGCTACAAGAAAGAAGATTCCACCTAAACATTAGGAAGAACTTCCTGACAGTAAGAGCTGTTTGAACAGTGGAACTTGCTGCCAAGGAGTGCGGTGGAGTCTCCTTCTTTGGAGGTCTTTAAGAGGAGGCTCGACAGCCATCTGTCAGGAATGCTTTGATGGTGTTTCCTACTTGGCAGGGGGTTGGACTGGATGGCCCTTGTGGTCTCTTCCAACTTTATGATTCTATGATCCAGCCCAGGCAAGATAAACCTTGCTGACCCTTGATATAACCTATAACCATCTTCCCACAGCAAAACATGTCCATTCATTTAGTTTCCTACCGGTATTACAGTCGTACCTTGGAAGTCGAATGGAATCCATTCCGGAAGTCTGTTTGACTTCCAAAACGTTCAAAAACCAAATAACGGCTTCTGATTGGCTGCAAGAAGCTCCTGCAGCCAATCAGAAGCCACACAAGCCCCGTCAGACATTCAGGTTCCAAAAGAACGTTCACAAACCCGAACAATCACTTCCAGGTTTGCAGCATTCAGGAGCCAAAACGTCCGAATTCCAGGGTGTTCAGGATCCAAGGTATGGCTGTACACCACTTATGATCACAAGGTGCTTCCAAACACGAATAAACAATTTAAAACCAATATTAAAATAACGTCCATAGTACAATAGAGCAAGCAGATGTCAATTCACAGTTAATCTCATCCAGATTAACTTCCTCCAAAAGGACATGTTGAAGAGGTAATTCTTTAACAGGTACTGTAAACATCAAATCAAATGATCGTATCAGACAGCCACTGTCTCTACTGCCTTTTCAGCATCTATTGAAGACTCCCCATTTTTTACAAGCCTTTTGATGCGGAGATTCTTATCCCAGCCTCTACCTGCACTGGACTTGAACTTTGTTTTTATATCTGTTTCTATTGTTCATCGATTCAAGGTGTTTCATGGGAAGCAATACACAAATGAAATAAATAAAATCAATGTGGCAAAACCCACTGAGGGTACCGGTAGATCGGACATCACATTCCACAGTCAGAGGCTGCTCTTAAAGAACTGCTACACTTCTTCAAATAGTAGGTGACATTTCAGGAACAACTGGCATGAAATGTTACGTTTGCCAAGTCTAACAACAAACCATGTAAACACTTCAAGGAATTACGCAGTGTCCTCTTTTAAGAACATGTGGCTTTTGTTGCATCTATGCCTCAGTCTGTCCATTGTGCACTCTCTCACCCCTTTCCTGGTGTTGCCAGACCAGCTGCAGTTCATTCATGCTTCATCCATCTCTGGTTTAATTAAATTCCCAATACAGCACTGAATGCAGCCACTGGGCATCTTTCAAGAACTCAGTGGAATTAAAAACACCAGATCAGATTCCAGATGCTCCTAACAAGGAAGCCACTTTAAATTAAGAAGGCCTTTAAAGCCACCAGAAAGATTGGCCTACTAATATTTCAGTGGTTATGGAAAAGATGCATGTAAAACAGCTGGTTATTTCACCTCTACTGTCTGAAACATTCTCAACTACAGGAATAGTAAGAAAAGCGAGTGGGATGGAGTGGAGAAACTATTGCACATGGACAATAGAGACCTGGGTTCAGGACCCATATTACTGTAGATTAATTTGGGCAAAGTCTCAATCTGACCTACCTCAGAGGGTTGCTATGAGGATTAAAAATGGGATAACGCCATGTACACCCTCCTCAGAAAATGTGATAAATAAGATGAGGGAGAGGGATGAAATGCATTGAAATGAGGAGGCCCCTCATTTCATAGCAGTGCAATATGATATTTTCTCAAAACTAAGTTCCATTGTGTTCAATTGGGCTTAGTCTCAGGAGGTGTGTACAGTATTGTGCTGGACTGCTGAAAGGCTACAATCCTATGTGGACTGAACTTTGGAACACCATGCTGAATTCGGTGGAACTTATTACTTCTAAGTAAACAACAACAACAGTAGAAGTCTTTCCCACTGTTTAGAGGAGCTCAATGCAGCGGTGGAGCCAGCTGGTCGGGTGCCTGGGGCGGCGCGCATGCCCTGCGCCCAGAGGCAGGACCAGCCGCCTGCGGGGTGGGACCAGCCGGGGCAGGATGCTCCGCAGGGCCTCTGAGGATTCTGCCTACCTCCTCCCACTCAGCTGCCCTACAGCTGAGTGGGAGGCGGCGGGCGGACCATTTGGGGCAGCGCAGAGCCTGTGTGTGCCCAAGCCACCAAGTCACTCCCAGGAGAGACGCATGACTCGGGCACGCTGCAGGCCCCGCAGTGAGTGCCACCCGCCATTTTGTCACCCCCCTCAGTGGTGACACCCAGGGTGGCCCTCCCCCCCTTCCTCCACCCCTGGCTCAATGAAATCTCCTTAATCATTCTTCAAGATACTTTGGAACGCCAAGGAATTAATGTAGCTTCTCTATTAACTTAATTAAAATATAGACATTTAAATACCCTGCAACCACCCAAGGGTGATACATTCATGCACACACTTTCCCATATCCCAGGACAGAAGGCGTCTTCCGGGTTCAAATTAACTAGAGTGTGAACTCTAAACTGAGGAAGGAGAAGCCCTCCATTTCTATATATAGTCTGACAGCCACTGACTGTTGACAGAGTTATGAAAAGGAGGCTCTCCTGAGCTCTAAGCTGTTCCTGCTGAAGAGTTTCCAGCAAGTGGCCAACCAGGCCAGCAGAAACTTAAGTATGGCACCAACAAAAGTATAACTTCCACCACAGGTTATCCGTGTAGCTACCTGATACTAAATGGGGGAGAAAACACATAAACACTGTATCTTTTGCAGAATTGGTTAATTGAAGGAGAAAGGGAGGGCAGCTTGCTTTTGTCTCCCTTTTGGGATTCAGCTAAGGGGGTTAAATAGGGTATCTGATTTCACTGGGAGAAAGCCAAGCTGACCTTTTCCATGTGGGAACGTAGTTACAAGTACTGCCATATGGCAAATATATCTCCTTTTTTTCAACCTTCTCAAAGCCATTCAGGAATTGGGAGAGGAGCAGTCACAGGATAGAATCCAGCATTTGGGAAAGTTCTCAGGAGAAGACTGGAATTATCCCTAGCAAATGTATGCCTTTTAAAAAAAACAACTTCTTTTTTCAAATAACTTTGCCAGATGCAATCCACCCCTGAAAAGTACATAGCCAGCAATAATGGATTCCTTGTTATTATGTTTCCTTCAGGGAAGAGGGGGTGTTGAAGGAAGGAGAGAAAGAATAAGGAGCAGGACCCTTCTGCTGAAAATAGATATATCCTCATACACTTACAAAAGGGGATAATTCATCCACAAATGCATTCTTTATTTATTTTCAATTTATCAAATGAACTTTCTTTGATTCACATCTATATATATTGCAGAACTGCATAAATTAAATTAAGATTTACATAGGCTTTGTTTACATAATATATTCTACATGTACAGCTTCAGTTCTGGTGATGCAGAGCATGTTGGCTTTTTGGTCTTTTCATTTTTTTAAAGAGCTTTAGGCAAAGTAAAGAAAAGGTACCACTTCATTATACACATCCTATTATTATTATTATTATTATTATTATTATTATTATTATTATCATTATTTGAATGTACTTAAGAGATTAAATGAGACAAAAAAAACCTGAATCAGTTCTTTTTCCCATGCTAATCTTATATATGCTTAAGGCCATCAGATAAATGAAAAGAGGGGGGGGGGAAACTGCTGGATTCCAGTGTCCGAGGCCAGAGTTGGATGCATAAAAAAAAGTTCTGCATCTGAAAGAGGAAACTATAAAAGAAAGTATTTGTGCATGTTACATGGGGAGGGGGAGTGTAACACAGAAGTTAACATCTGCCAGGAAATTGAGCAAGAAATCTTCATCACCATACTGAACAGTGCTTCCTGATGCAATGCACATTCTATAATGTTGGCAAACATCTTATTGCAAATGAGATTCATCTAGCCCCCTCCTCCCTAATTCTATCTCTGGTGCTCTGCCGAT
This sequence comes from Zootoca vivipara, assembly GCF_963506605.1. NCBI lineage: Eukaryota > Metazoa > Chordata > Lepidosauria > Squamata > Lacertidae > Zootoca > Zootoca vivipara. The sequence goes on along the minus strand of NC_083276.1, from coordinate 87,684,349 downwards.
GATTTCTCCAGTGTGTCTTTTTTTTAATCATCCTCTGTCAAATAATGAGGAAAGAAAATGAATTTGAAAATTATAAAAAGGACAGAGAAAACTTTAGTGAAACGCTCGTGGGTGGGGGTGCAAGGCTCCTGTAGTGCTTATCTTCCCTTTTGAGGTGCCCAGTCAGTGATTGTCAGTGTTCTTTCTTTCATTCTACAAATCATCTCACCAGTGGTTGCACACGGCAGCCTTCCCAGGTGCCCGTGTCCAGAGGAAGACATCACAAGGACACTCCTCCCATGGGGGCTTTATCAGATCAAGTAGGGCAGGCAGCTAGGGGAGGCTGCAGAGTACTAGACAGTGGTGCCTCGCATAACAAATGCCCTGCTTAACGAAATTTCCGCTTAACGAAAGGTTTTTTCTAGCGGAGGTTGCCTCGCTAGATGAATTCGTTTTACGAAAAATTCGTCTAGCGAATCGCGGTTTCCCATAGGAATGCATTGAAATTCAATTAATGCGTTCCTATGGGCAAAAAAAAATTCAATGCATTCCTACGGGATTCGCTAGACGAATTTTCCGTTATAAGAAAAGACCCGTGGAATGCATTAAATTCGTCTAGCGAGGCACCACTGTACTAGAGAAATGTTTACTGGAAAGAAACTGCACAGACACCCTCAGACACCCCACAACTATAAGGTAAGATCAAAACCCCACCCGCACTGAAAATTCTAAGGGAATTCTGCCCTGAGAATGAAGCAGGAAAAAAAGGAAATCTGCTTCTCAGGGAAGGAAATATTTTCAGAATTTGGAGGACACGTTTCAGCACAGCACTAGTTTCATGAAAAACTAGAATTGTTCTGGAGGGCTTTTACTTTCCAACATCTAGCACAGCGTTTCTCAACCGCTGTTCCGCGGCACAGTACTGTGCCGCCCGACGCTGGCTGGTGTGCCGCGACGCCTGGCGGCCGCCAATCTTTCACAGGGCATTCCTCCCTGCAGGGAAAGAAAACAGGAGCAGCTTACTCGCATGTAAGCGGCTGCCGCTTGCTTTCCGTGCAGGAAGAGGGGACACGCGGGGCTTTCCTCCCTGCAGGGAAAGAATGCAGCAGCCGCTTACTCGCATGTAAGCAGCTACGGCTTTCTTTCAGTCCAGGGAGAGGGGATGCACAGGGCTTTTCTCCCTCACGGAGCTTTCCTCCCTCCTCCCCCCTCCCTCCTCCGTGCAGGGAAATAAAGCGGCACCCGTTTACGCACGTGTAAGCAACTGCCGCTTTATTTCCCTGCAGCTTCTTTCTTTCTCTCCCCACCCCCACTCGCCTCGGTGCCTGGAACAATAGAGTGTGAGTGGAGCCGGCTCTGGGCTGCGCTCCCTCCCCTTCTCCCTCTCTCCACCTCTCCTCCCCTCCCTCCGAATGAAATCTACCTTAGCATGCCTGCAAGTAAGTGCATTTAAACATCTGTGCATTTAAGCACTGTTGTCTCTCTTTTGGCTTCATTTACTGGTATTTAAAAAGCGGGGAGAGGAAGAGATACAGAATAAATTACAGTCATAATTATATAGTCAATATAGGGCGGCACAGAGTTAAATTTTTTAACTTTTTTAATGGTGGTGTGCCTTGTGATTTTTTTCATGGAACAAGTGTGCCATGGCCCAAAAAAGGTTGAGAAACACTGGTCTAGCAGAAACACTGCTCCCAGATTACTAGTGCAATTTTTATGTTTTTAGTCACACCAAGGCTAGCAGCATGTTAATTATTGGTTGCGTGTTTTAAAATCATATTGTATGTGCTTTCATGTGTTTATGAAGACAGGTAAGCTCTGAACTAATTATGCATTGCTACAAAAGGCTGTGTTTTTAGAGCAAGAAGTCCAAGTCCTCTCTTGGGCTCAAGGGAGAGAAACAAATTGTATTGAACTCAATTTCAGTTGTTGCCATCCTGGCTAGTAAAGATTCATCTTCAGGTCTTGTGAAGTAGTCTACTTTATCACAAAGGTTTGAGGGTGAAACCTGTGCATCACTCTGAATGACTCAAAAAAATAGATAAAATCTGCTAGTCATTATTTCCACCATTGCCCAAAGTAGACAAGATAAGATCCCACAGAGTTCCTTACAAAACTCTTCCTTAATGCACAGTTCACACAAACTCCATTTTTATATATATATATATAAAAGGAACACAACAGAAAGTAAAGGAAGCTGCATACTTTTATGTCTGGGAACTGGCCGAGGTAGGTGTCCATAGTTAGCAGTGCCTGATCCACCAGCTTCTGATGAAAGTCTGTCCACAGCAGGTCACTGTTCTAGAAGAATGTAAGGAAACATGTAATCTATCAGCAGCAACAGTGCAAAACAAGGCAACACTATGTTTCTTTGTGGGTCATTTCACACATTAATCTGGAGTGCAAACCCAGACTTAGCAAAGAGCTGCCATTGATCCCAATATACTGATAGGAGTACCTGTAAGATACATGTCTCATACATGTCTCAAATATGTTTGCTATGTTTATACAGTATCTACTTTCTAAAGAGGTGTGCATGTAAAAAAAAAAAACCACTGGAAACTATGCCTAACCTCTACTTCTTTTTCTTTGCTTTTACAGAGCTCCTGTAACTTCAGACGGTACAGAGACCTCCTGAAATTCAACGGGCAAAGAATTCATCATCACTACATCTCCCATGCAGCAAAGGAAAGCTGTGTCTGCAGAATTTCTGTCTGCCATGCTGCAGGTGGGGGCCAGAAGCAGTCAGTGGAGAAGGGAGGCAATGCACACCAACAGCGGCGTCACTATGGCTTAAGGGGGAACATTATGCTTTTGTTGTTACAATGCAGAATATTTAAGATCACATGGCTGGTGTAGTGTAGCGTAGAACGCATTGGCCTGGTTCCAATGACATGACATTGTATGAACAAGCCTGCTTAAGCCATGGGCTCATGTGTTCCTCCCACTCCACTCTACCCCTAATTCCTCTGGTGGGGCCACAAGGAGGAAGCACCCACTTCCTACTTAAACCTAACAACAGTTTTTGGTTATAGCTGAAAGGGGAAAGTTGTGGTCAATTTCACTATGCAGTGGAACCTTGGTTCTCCAATGGCTTAGATGAACAAATTGGCTCCTGGATGCTGAAAACCCAGAAATTAATATTCTAGTTTTCAAATAGTTTTCCGAAGCCAAACATCCAACGCAGCTTCTGCTTGAGTGCAGGAAGCTCCTGCAGCCAATCGGAAGCTGCGCCTTGGTTTTTGAATGGTTTTTGGAGTCGAACAGAAGTCCGGAATGGATTAAGTTCAAGAACCAAGGTTCCACTGTAGTTGACTAAAACATTTTCAGACTTAATGATAAATCATGGACAAGCAAGATCAGGAGCAGTCAGTGGCGAGGGCTGCTACTGCACACCTAGCCTCCCAGCAGCAGAGTTCCTGCTGCTTATCGGGAGGGAGAAGCGGCGAAGAGGTTGATGCTGTGTAGGCACAATGGCAGGAGTGTCTCCTCACTGACCACTCCTGTACACAGGATGCCTCCAACAAGTTCCTTGGGACCACACTGGAGGAGGGGTAAGGGGCAGTGTGCATGCCAGAGGCTTCAGCAGATTTATTCATAGAATCATAGAATTGTAGAGTTGGAAGGGACCATGAGGGTCACCCAGTCCAACCCCTTGCAATACAGGAATAATTTGCCCAATGTGGGGCTCAAACCCACAACCCTGAGATTGTCACTTAGTCTGAGCTCTCCATAGGTATGGCATTTTGCTGCATTGGCTGGGATACATGCATTGATACATGCATTGGTGTTGTCCAAATCAGTCAATGTGCTATAACCCCTTCTTCTTCTTCTTCTTCTTCTTCTTCTTCTTCTTCTTCTTCTTCTTCTTCTTCTTCTTCTTCTTCTTCTATCCCAAACTTAAAAATGGAAAGTGTAATGCTGGTGGTTAACAAAAGAGGTTTATAACCCCAAAATCAGTTCGACAGCTATAGTCCCTATGAATGAATGAGGGAATGCAGATCATAATACATAAGTGATGTGAATGGAACAGAACCTCACCTCTGATATTTTGTTAGTATCATCTCTTCCCGGCCACTCTGGTTCATACACTTCTTGCAAACACTCTGTCAGTTTCTTGGAGGCTTCGTGCATTGCTTGAAGATAGAAAAAAAGAGACTCCAGATTTTGAATGACATAGTAGCATCCCATCAAGTACCCAGCCCAAAAAAGGAAGAGGGAAAATGAATCTTCCTTATTGACCAAGGGCTTATCCCAAACTCATGGCAATTCTTTAAAAGAATTGTTTACAAGGCAAGCAAGGTAGGGCATATAACAAAAAGGCAACACACACACACACACACACACACACACCAAGAGCCTTTGTACATATATATTCCTCTATTGCAGGCATACAAGGGAGAAGTATACATTTTTGTTTTAAAAATGTGTAAACCAATACTTTTGTAAGTGGCCAATTTTTAGATCTGAACATAGATAGGAGAGAGTGAGTGAGTGAATGAGTGAATGAGAGAAAGAGAGAAGATACGGTTTGCATTTACATTTAAGTATTTACTTAGACAATTTTTTTAATAGACTGGATTTCTCTTTCCCTCCTCCCCTCTCTATAATCATAGAAAGCATATTGAGAGATCCTACCCATACTAATCCATACTGGGTCAACCGATGTGATTTGCTTTTTAAATGATATAAAAGAAAATTGAGAAAGAGAAAGGGGAGAGAGGAAGCAGCTGAGAAGTTAAGCTTCCCATTTCGATTGCATTCATCCTGCATCAAAGGAATAAGTGCATCTTATAGAACTTACCAGTTACTGATCACATGAAATGCCACAGAGGGCAAATCCCTTGATAGCAAGTGATCCCAGCATTTATAAACACCACTGGAGTCTTGTCTGAACATTGTGTTTTTGTGGCATGCACCCAGGGGATGGGAACTTTCCATGCTACATTTGAACGAAGTAGCAGCTGCCCCTGACAGATATTTGCTGCCCTCCACTGAAAGTTTCTATAACTGCTTAGTTCCAGATGTGTAGTTTTCTCTAGTTAATGCAGGCACTGCCTCTTGGCTGGTATACTGGAGTGGCCAGTGTGGTGGGGCAGAGCACTGCTGCTTACCTGAGCAGGGTAGGGAGGAGTCAATGCCATGGTGTGGTTGGGACTATGTGGGCACAGTGGCATAGCCTAATCCAGTGCTCCCTCTGGTGCACCCATACAGCCCTGACCTCACTTCCGCCTTGCCCATCCCAGAACTGTCCAGGTAAGTAGCAGCGACTCTGCTGTTGTGGGAGGACGGCTCTGTGGCATCGCCCCACCATGCTGGCCACTCCTGACACCAAGAATGAAACACACACAAGCCCTGAGAGCATTTCTAGAACCGTCTTCTGTGAGGAGAATGACATCACAGCAATTTTTCCAGGTGTTACCTTTTACTGAAGCCAGGTATGTCCGGAGATCCTTCTGCAGCTTGCTTCCCTCTGTCTGAAAAGATAGGAAACGGAACCAGTAAGAAGGCTGCACAACAGCAAAATAAAATAAAAGGCAACAGTTTGTTTCCAGGCACAATTAATCAAAAGCGCTGGTGTTGATCTTTCAAGCTCTAAAGACAGGGTGGGGAACCTGTGGTCCTCCAGATGTTATTGGACTCCAACTCCCATCAGCCCCAAGCAGCATGGTCAATGGTCAGGGGTTGTGGGATTTGTGGAACAACAACAACAACAAGGCCCACTGATTCACCAACCCTGCTGCAAAGATCAGGATGCTTAGAAGGACAGCCTTCTCCCCTGTGAACCTGCCTAATCTCTAGGATCAACCTTCCACTATGCTTTCACCATGGGAGTGGCAAACAGAGAGAGGGCCTTCTTAGTGGTGGTGCTCCATTTATGGAACACTATCCCCAAACAAAGCCTGTGCCAGGTTAAGGCCTTTTTATGATGTCATTTTTTATTAATCAGAGAGTGTTCCCTTATTTCAATAGTTCTACTTCAGAGAAAGGCAAACAAGAATGACAACCTTAATTTCATTAACTACAAGCACCACCAAGTACTTGGCACCCCTAGTTTGATGCTGAAGTGCAACTCCTTCTTGGGAGGAGTTTTCCCAAACCTTTCCCAGCTTTGATTCTCAGACTTCACCAGCATTTCCAACACCTTTCAGATATGGCAGAAGCTCTCCTTTCCCAATGGTTCTGTCTTCGTAACCTATTTCCAAAGAACACAAAGGATAGAGGATCGCCGTGTGCTGGTTGCCCTTTCACAGCTATATTTAACAAATGGTTGAGCAGGATTTTCTGCTACCACAAAAGCAGCTGCATATCTTCCAAAAGGAGGATGCAGGGAAAAGGTGGGGGGGGTGCCATGGTCTGACAGTAGACTTATACATAATATTGCATTTCAATTTTTCTTTCATCTCAGTAAAGGGGGCTTTAAAGAGAGGAAACTCACAGAACATCTGCCTCAGATGCTACTAAGCTTTGAGGAGGCGTTTCCTACTATTATACTCCTATTTCAAGAAGTGCAGTTAAGTAATCTTAGACTAAATTTAGACTCCAGACTTACCAGTTGTTTGGATGGCACTGTATGTTATTTCATTTATTTTGAAATAAGTGAGAAAGTCATGTACTGAGAGTTCCTCCTGCTCATTCTGCAGAATGGGGCCCTGCCTGGGTGGCTGCCCCCATATCCTGCCCCATTTAATGGCACAACTGCCTTGTCTCTTGCACAGTTACATCGTTCACCTGTTCAGATTGCTAGCTGTTCAGATTTCATAGCAAATCCCAACACATCCTCAAAGTCCTCACAGGGAATGAATAACGGCAGTGTCATTATTCACCCATCACAGACTGACACAGATGAAACATCACAACTTGGCTAGTGCTCCAACCCAGTGTTTACAGAAAAAGGAAAGGAGCAGGATGTATAAGGTTGTTTAATCAATCCCAGCAGCTCACAGTTGATTTCCGAGAACAGATTTGCTATTTACACAGTTGATACAAACATTTTCAGCTCGCAGCTTTGCTGCTTTAAGAAACCCTTTTCCATTCTCGAAATCTTCCACCCTTCAATCACAAGAGAGGCTCATTATTCCTGCACACCCAAATGCCTCTGTGACTAAATGAGTACCACAAAATTAGAAAGTTAGAAGGGGGGGTGGAGAAAGACTGCCTTCCCCAACCTGGTACCTTCCAAACATTCTGGACTATGGCTCACATCAGCCCCATCCGGCATGGCCACTGGTTAGGAAAGATGGGAGTTGTCGTCCAAAACTCTGGAGATACCAAGTTGGGAAAGGTTGACCTATGTAGAGCAGATGAGCTGTTGCTTTGACCAAAGTAGGCTGTAACCATATTCTCACTTCTCTAACCAACAGAAGAAGCCCATGCCCAACATCATTTCTAGCATTCCTCCCTCCCACAGAAGACCCCCATTGATGCTCTGTACTCAACCACAACTCTTTCTGTAATTCAAAAGAACATGCTGGGAATTATTTTTAGCATTGATGCTTTCCCTGCCAACCACTCCCACAAGCAGGGAATGTCTGCATATGCAGCCCACCTGTTCCCTGCCAGCAGATCAAGGCTGCCTCCCTGCACAAGCAGAGCCTTCAAGCAGCTCCAGGTGTAACAGAAAGAGGCATGAGAAAACTGCTCGTCACGTCAGCAGCTGCCATGCATGAAACCAGGATCAGTTCTTGATAAGCATCCATTTGCAAGCAGTATAATACATAAACATTATGTGCCACTCTTAATAATATACACCCCCGAGAAGTCTGCAGTGAGAATTTAAAAAGTCAATGCAAACATAAGAAAACAAATGCAAAACACTCTCTCTCTTGAAAGGAAAGAGTAGGCTATGCAATAAAACTACCGGTATTTATGAAGAACATAATAGTTACAAGTCTGGTCCCTAAGAGATAGCAAAGCAGACACCAAGCCAGTTTGTTGGAGGGAATTCTACAATCAATATGTCACAGATGAAATTTTTTGCCCATGGTCACCACCCACCCTGAGTATGAGCTACATAGGAAGCTACTTTATTCAAAGTCATAGAATCATAGAGTTGGAAGAGACCACAAGGGCCATCCAGTCCAACCCCCTGCCAAGCAAGAAACACCATCAAAGCATTCTGTCAAGCCTCTGCTTAAAGACCTCCAAAGAAGGAGACTCCACCACACTCCTTGGTAGCAAATTCCACTGCCGAACAGCTCTTACTGTCAGGAAGTTCTTCCTAATGTTTAGGTGGAATCTTCTTTCTTGTAGTCAGTCCATTGGTCCCTCTAGCTCAGCATTGTTTACACTAGGGTTTCCCAAACTTGGGTCTCCAGCTGTTTTTGGACTACAGTTCCAATCATCCCTGGCCAATGGTCCTGCTAGCTAGGGATGACGGGGGCTGTAGTCCAGAAACAGCTGGAGACCCAAGTTTGGGAAACCCTGGTCTAGACTGACTGGATGTGGCTCTCAAGGATTCCCTCTTCCAGCCCTGCCTGGAGATGCTGGTGAATTGAACCTGGGGCCTTCTGTATTCAAAGCAGATGTTCTAGCACTTGAGTTATGGCAATCCACATCTCTCTCAGCTGCATTCATATCAGATTGCTGGATGCTGGTATCATACATTGAATATATCTTAAAATAGCTTTCTTGGATCCCAGAATGAAACCTGGGATCTTTTGCATGCAAAGCTGAAGGAATGCAGAAGGTCAACATCTGGGGAGGCCAAAGAGCAAGCTTTCCTTAAGGTACATGCTTTTACCATAATGCTAATGGGGCTGAGGTAGTAGCAGCTTTATGTGCCCAAGGCGAGCTTTGAACTGAAAGCCAGTTTGGTGCCGTAGCTGAAGAAAATGAACTGTGAAGCAGAAGGTCCTTGGTTCAAAGCTTGCCTTTGAGCAATGAATTTATAAGCCCCTCTCTCAGCTTCAAGTTGCAGTCTCCCCGTCTCCCTTCAATACAGGGATATCACTGTGAACCAGTATTCCTGATCTATGTTCCTAATAGATGTGAGGAACTCTACAAATGTACACAACAGTATTAATTGGCCATCACAGCAGATACTTTTTGCCACTATAATGCTATATAAGCTATCAAGAGCCAATCACATATGAGCAAGCAATTCCAAGTGGGTCAGTGCCACAGTTGCATAGAAAACTAGACCACCCCACAATGCATAAGGAGGAGCCAATATTGCCCATGGATTGTCGACTTCAGCTTGGGAATATATTGTACTTGGAGCAGCTTGTTTTCTGCTCTTTTGGCTTAACTATTCATGTTTTTCATTGCATCAATTTGGATACAAGAGGTGAACATTAATCAAGAATTTTATAAAAGAGCAACAGGTAGATGCAAATAGCTACCGGCTATTATGTTTCCTGAAAAACAGTTCTTGCTTCTTTTTCCCTGTGGCCCTTGGCACAAAATCTGCTCTGCACCTTGTCTTGATCTAGTCTTATGAAATCTATATATTGTCTGCTCTGTTTACACTGCAGACTGTGGGTCTTTTTTTAAAAAAAAAAACGTGCTCTGAAACATCTTTTCTCCTCACGTGCCCCCATTTTTACCATTTTACTGAAAATCATTTCTCTGAAGACAAGTTCCGGGAGGCTCAGAAGCTTGCTCACTAGTCTGTGACATTTCAGTTGGGTCTTAATGAAATGTATTTATACTCCTTTTGCTTTGGGGGGGGGGGTTCTAATAGCGAGAGGAAGCATGCAGCTATCTGCAAGTTTTTGGACAGCAGCTTATTCTGATGGAAGTAGCGCAAAGGACAGGAACTGAATGCAGATCATCCTAGGAGGAAGAAACCTCCTCCTCCTCCTGACCATCCCCAGCTGTGCTGCTCGTCAAACTCCAGAGGGGCCTGGGACCACCGGAATGTTAGCACCGCTGCCAAAAAACAAGTCATGTTCGGCTTGTGTGTCACGTAGCAAAGTCAGCCTCTAAGCAAAGAGGGAGGGAGATCTCGTGCCATTCGCAGAGTAAAAAAGAAGCACGCTTGTCATTCTCTGAATGGACATACAAGGTATTTAGAACAAGATCCCCCCCCTTCCCTCCCCATTCAGGAAAAAGAAAAAGATGACAGCGCTGTGCAATGAGAGAGATAGCTAAGTTTATATCTCTTCCACTTTCACAGCAGACCATGTGCCTGCATGGACTGTAACAAAAAGAGACTCTCAGCCCAGGGCAAATCAAAGACAGCTGCCTGTCTTCACAGGAACACAGCAAACAATCGGTCCATTTTGCAGTGGATGCCCAGAAGCCATTTCCATCCTTCCTGGGATACCAGCTTGAATACAGAAGGCTCTTTAGCTTTCTTTGGTGCTCTAGTTGCCCCAACTATAATTCCGCGGTTGTGGAAATAGGCTGCTGCTTATACCAGCCTAAGTGTAAGCAACTGGCTTGATGGACAATGAACATATACTGGGCTATTTTATACTTATACTAGCAGAAGTAAAAACAGAGACTGGGCAATCAAGAAAAAAAAATATCCACAGAGATCCATTTGTGGAGTGGGAATTGTTCCCCTTTCTACATGTAGAAGAGAGGGAGCGGGAGAAGAAGGATTGGGTAGCCACTTGTGGTCTGATCACAATTGGGAATGTAGGGCAGTTCCAGCATCAACAAAAGCCCTGTTTGTTTGTTTGTTTTTTATACCCCGGCTTTTCCCCCCTGACAATACTCAATGCAGCTTACAAATAAAAACAAGAATCACTAAAAACATAGTTACAGGTAGGTAGCCGTGTTGGTCTGAGTCGAAGCAAAATAAAAAAATTCCTTCAGTAGCACCTTAAAGACCAACTAAGTTTATACCAAAATATAAACTTAGTTGGTCTTTAAGGTGCTACTGAAGGAATTTTTTTATTTCACTAAAAACATAAATAGTAATTAAAAAACAAGCAAACATTAATAAAATTAAAACTATATACATATATAAAATATGTTTAAAACATACAAATAATCACAGAAAAGCTGCTATTTGGTACCAGAGGGAAGCTGACATTTTTTCCCTATTCATTTAGAACCTTGTTCACACCATCAGTTTAGAACAATGTATTTAGTTGTGTTCTTACTAATTTGCTGCACATCAAAATGGAAGTGCTCATGTTTCAGAATTCTTGCATTTTCCTACCCATCATGCAACTCTCTCCAGGCAATAAATACAGTTCCTCTCCCAGCTAACACCTCCATGACTGTCCTGGCGCCCACTTGCGGATGTAATACTCAGACTCTCCGCTTGGTTTTTACAAAAGGGTTTATTCCAGAATTTACTACATGACCTAAACATATATCAATTTAGAAGGTGCACACTTAGCAGATTATTGCAAAGCTCTAGGATACATGGCCCCTGAGCTACCCTTCTGAAGAGCAAGGCGGGCACAATCATTCACACAAATCCCATCCTGAGCCGTGTGAATGGGCAAGGAGGCATGCTTGTGGGTCTGCTCATGCCACCACGACCAGCATCACATCCTTGTAAGACAAAGTCAATAGTGCAAGTTCACTGTCTGACCTGGGGGGAAGCACTTTGCTAGCAAGAGGTGGGGCAGAGCCTGGTTCAAAAACTTTTCTCTCAGTACTCAGGACATCCACTGTCACTGAACTTCCTCCTGGCAACCAGCTGGGCCCCTCCCCAGAATTGGTTTCCCGACTCACATCCTATTCTTCCTTCCCATCTGACCAGCCCTGCCAAAATGTCTCCATAGGGTTCATGAAAATTACTACCGGTACCCTCAAGACTGAATTACTAAAACATGCTCTTTATGGAAGTGGGCCCTTGGGTCTAGTCTGGAAGCTGCAGTTAAACTGGTGATGGGAAGAAGCTACCGTACTGCCAACATATTATACTTGTGTTAAAATACATGCAATGGCTTCCTATTTGCTACCAGGCCAAATTCTAGTACAGTGGTACCTCGGTTTAAGTACACAATTGGTTCTGGAAGTCTGTACTTAACCTGAAGCGTACTTAACCTGAAGTGAACTTTCCCATTGAAAGTAATGGAAAGTGGATTAATCCGTTCCAGACCGGTCCGTGGAGTACTTAAACTGAAAGTACTCAAACCGAAGCGTACTTAAACCGGGGTATGACTGTACTAGTGTACAAAGCCCTGAATAACTTAGTCTAGAGGTTTTCAACCTTTTTGGGTCCATGACTCCCTTGACCCTTGACCTTGACATTCTTTCTGTGGCATCCCTGTGGGGTTCAGGAGCCAAGTTATGTAACCTGACAGCCCGTCACCCCTTTTCAAACACCCTCCCTTGGGGAATGTTCCCTCAGCCTCCTCTCTTCTGCCTTCTCCTTGGGAGTCCTCCTGGCAGCTAGTCACTCGAGCTTCCCCACCCCACCCCAAAGAGAGGTGCCTCCTCACACTGCCCCACAGGGGCCTAGGAAGCACCCCCTGGCCAGCCTCAGAGGCACCAATAGCCTGAGGAGCTTGTAGCCAGGAATGCTGCAACAAACAGTTGTGCAAGCCTTTGGGAGGCAGAGATGCAAGAGGCCATCAGAGGAAGGGAGGGAAGGAAAGAGGAGCAGAGGCCAGTGTTGCCCCTGGCACCCCTGACCATCATTCAAGCCACCTCAGGGTGCCACATGGCACACTGGTTGAAAACCATTGACTTAGTCTAAGGCCCAGGAAACCTTAAGGACCTCCTCACCATGTATTTCCCAAGTCGACCGTTGAGATCATCTGGGGGAGCACTGTTAATGGTCCCCCATGGAACAGAAGCATGACTCATGCCAATAAGAAGTCATGCTTTCAGGTGATGGTGGACAAGCACTGTTGAGTTTCTGGGACTTTGTTAAAACCATCTTATTTCAGAAGGCCTTTGTGCCAGGATTGTGATTATATGCATTTACACTTCTTATTTTTTTAATTTCTGAGGCTTCATATTTTTGTGGTTTAATGTTGATTTTAAAATTTTGTATACTTTTGTCACTGTATGCTGTTTTGAGACCTAAATACTGAAAAACAGGATTTTAATTTTTTTTTAAGAATAAATGCTATTGCAAGTACTGCATAAAACAAATCTGGGGTATATAACAGCAGGCACCTGCCAGATTCACATTACTTGTCTGCACTGCAACGTCCCTGCTGCTTTGTCAACATTTGTTTATAAGGTTTATAATAACCACAGTGGCTGCATATTCACACAGCATGTGGCACTTTAGTACTGAAGTCTTCGTCTACTTGAAAAAGCCTTGCAAGCAACAAGGTCAACCCCCCTCCCACGGTTGCCTGCCATTTCAGGACATTGTGAGGCAAATTAAACATTCCAGGCAAATGCACTGAATAAAACCCCAACATTTAAATCATCATCATATCATATCCTCAATGAGTTAGACAATGCAAGATAGCCTTGGGAAGCTGCTATTTTGAGTCAAGGGAGGCTGTTTCTGAAGCCTTCCTCAGCACGCACACGCACGCGCGCACACACACAGACACACACACACACACACAAAATGTTTTGCTCAAAATTTCCAAGCTGCCTTTCTACATGAACTTATAGGTTCTGAAAGAGGGTGGTTTTAGCTTTAGCTTTGGGGTTTTTTAATCCTATTCAGGGCATCTTTACATTTTACATGGATTTCACTAAAGGTTCATCTAGTCCAGCAGCCTTTTCCTCACAGTGGCCAAACCACCTCAGACAAAGCCACAAGGATCTGTTTACTGTTGTTTCTTTGCTATTTGTGCTCTCCGCCATTGTGCAAAGCCAGCTCAGAAGTGCTTGTGCAACCCCACACTGAAGAAGATTGCTAACAGCTTCATGGCGAAGGAGGGACAGAACAGTCTGTTGCATCTTGGCCAATAGCCAGTCTGTTGCATTTCCATGCTGTTCATGGAGGAAGGCCCCTTTCTTCCGCCAATTGTTAGCATGGGAGCCAAGTTAGTTGGTGAAGAAGAAACAGATCACACCATCTCTCCTTTGCCAGCCTGGATGAAAGTCCACATATTTCCCTTCATGGTTAAATATGGCAGCTGTAAGATGGGGTCCCATTTCATTAAAAAGATTAGTAGTACTGCCTTAAAAATACAATGTAAGAATATGGTGAAATCTGAAGTTTATTAATATATTAGTATGTCTTCCTCCTACTGGTATCATTCTCACCCAGTCTCAGTTCAGACTATGAGTCTGCCCGTAGTATGTGAAACCCTTTCAAGGATACACTCATCAAGGGTTAAGGAATGTTCAAGATTTATTGTTTGTATATTTAAAGTTGCTTACCAGTTGCTTGTTGAAGTTATGCACACATTGTTCAAATTGCTCGTCTTTTGTTTCATCAGCTTTGCCAAGTTTCTGAAGGACCTGCACATGCACAGAAAAAGAGAACAGAGAAGAGTATTAAAGTCACAAAATTTGAACATTGCAGAAGATAGCACTGGATGAATAGAGTGACTGCACGTCTTACTTTACTGTGAATAGTCCTCCAGTTGGAAGGGCTTTAAAGGAAAATGAACCATTAGAAGGGAGATGGGACCTTGGACAGTAGAAACCTTGCAGTTGGCCATCAACAGCACTGAACAGCAAGCTGAGCTGTCACACAGATCAGTCCCTCTCATTGTGATGAATTGCATTGCATTTCTATATAAATTATAGGAACGTTTTCTAAATTTGCATATAAGCATATGCAAATTATATGCAAACAAGCGTCCTCCTTTTTTGGCGATGCATAAATGGCCACCGTACAGACAAGATAGACCAGTGGTCAGTCTTGATATAAGGCAGCTTCCTAACATCAGTAGTTTTCTCTGTGGTTTTCTGCCCTGCATCTCCAAGTCAATGTTTAATAGTTAGAAAATTTCAGCTAATAAAGTGGTACTAAATACAAAACTATAGAGTTGCACTTCATCTACTTAATTTTACACTGCAGACCAGTTTACCAACTCTTTGGAAATGCAACATAGAAATTGAAGGGGGTTCAGATGACTTATTTGTCCAGCCCTTGGCTGGAGAAGAGTGGTACTGAAAAATCTGCAGAACAGACACTGTGCAAATCCCCCAAGAGAAACTTCAGCTAATCTCCTCTCACAAATAGACTATTTTGCGAAAGAGGAAAATTCATATGCTGGAGACATAAATGTTATCTTCAGATTAAAATAAAATAATTAGAGTTTCAGCCAGAACTGGAACTAGCTTGGGAGAGAGTCCTCTTGTTATCATTCTGCCACCAGGAAGGCTTGCAATAACCATGGCAACCAGCCAGGCCTCTCTTAGTAACAAGAGTCCTTTTTAACAATCAAGTTCACCCGCCATTCCAAGCAGAGTAAATCTTAATCGAGACACTTTATTTATCAGCCGTTCCCGTTTAACACTCTTGATTCAAGTGGGTCACTGAAAGTGAAGTTGTCCACGCGTCTAACCCAAGGCTGTTCTGCTTGAGTGACTGAAGGGGGGGAGCGTCAAAGGACACTAACAGTAATGTATGTAGATACCGTAGCTTCAGCTGCTACAAATCACGCTTAGGGCTGCTTCACACTTAGGGCTGTTTCGGATGTGCATGGAAAATATTTTACATGACCACCTAAAATGTTACCAGCTGATGCAGCTCATGCGTGAAATCATGAAGTTCCACCTATCAGGGAACTGGTATGGGCAATGGCTACTTATCAATTGGCAAACCCAATGACACTTATCCAGTGACACATAACGTATGACACCTAATATTTGGAACTGACCTATGGAGAGAAGACAGTTTGAAGAATCCAGCAAGATCACACACAATACCCCTCTAGTCTGGTATTCTGTTTCCAACAGCTTGCCAACCAGATGCCTATGGAAAGCCCATAAGCAGGACATACTGACAGCAGTCCTCTCTTGCTGCTCTACAGCAACTGGCTATTCAGAGGCAGGCTGCTTGTGATCCTGGAGGTAGTTTATAGCCACCATGACTAGTAGTCATTTAAAGCTACATGGATACGTTCAGCTGATCCATCAAAACTTCCTGGTTTGCAGGGGAAACTATAGTTTGCCAGTTCTGGGAGCACCAACAAATTATGGGCTCCGGTTAACCAAACATAGAAGCTTCTAATCTCTTCCAGTAACACAGAGAGGAAGGGGGGAGTCATTGCCAGTCCTCCGCACTACAGCTCAGACTTCAGAGTATCATCTGAGTGCAGCCATTCTTCTTAGGGTGCATTAGTATTCCTGCTGTTTAGAATGTGTGTGTGTGTGTGTGTGTGTGTGTGTGTGTGTGTGTGTGTACTACACACTCCAAGTTTCCTTAAGTGCTACAATGATTGATGAGCACATCAAGTCTGAGAAGATACAATGCGGGCCAGCTGCATGTTTGAAGCATTCCTGGAGGGGAAAGTGGGGTATCAGTATATAAAGCAGGTTACAGGTAGGTAGCCGTGTTGGTCTGGATCGAAGTAAAATAAAAAAAATTCCTTCAGTAGCACCTTAAAGACCAACTAAGTTTTTATTTTGGTATGAGCTTTCGTGTGCATGCACACTTCTTCAGATACAGTGAAATGGAAGTTTCCAGGCACTTATGTAGAGAAGGGGTGGGGAGGGGTGGGGATGGGGAGGGGGGATCACCACCCTTCTGAGCGATCCCCCCTCCCCATCCCCACCCCTCCCCACCCCTTCTCTACATAAGTGCCTGGAAACTTCCATTTCACTGTATCTGAAGAAGTGTGCATGCACACGAAAGCTCATACCAAAATAAAAACTTAGTTGGTCTTTAAGGTGCTACTGAAAGTATATAAAGCAGTGTTTCTCAACCTTTTTTGGGCCAAGACACACTTGTTCCATGAAAAAAATCACGAGGCACACCACCATTAAAAAAGTTAAAAAATTGAACTCTGTGCCGCCCTATATTGACTATATAATTATGACTGTAAGAAACACTTGCCAATTGTTGTGTTGGTTGCAATCTCCTGTAATAAGGCTTCACAAGCCGCTGATTTCTCTGCCAGCACAATCCTTTGCTCAGCAAGTTTCAGGTTGAGCTCATCCAGCCAGCTTCTTTTTGTTGTTGTTTAGTCGTTTAGTCGTGTCCGACTCTTCGTGACCCCATGGACCATAGCACGCCAGGCACTCCTGTCTTGCACTGCCTCCCGCAGTTTGGTCAAACTCATGTTCGTAGCTTCGAGAACACTGTCCAACCATCTTGTCCTCTGTCGTCCCCTTCTCCTTGTGCCCTCCATCTTTCCCAGCATCAAGGTCTTTTCCAAGGATTCTTCTCTTCTCATGAGGTTGCCAAAGTATTGGAGCCTCAGCTTCACGATCTGTCCTTCCAGGGAGCACTCAGGGCTGATTTCCTTAAGAATGGATAGGTTTGATCTTCTAGCAGTCCATGGGACTCTCAAGAGTCTCCTCCAGCACCAGAATTCAAAAGCATCAATTCTTCGGCGATCAGCCTTCTTTATGGTCCAGCTCTCACTTCCATACATCACTACTGGGAAAACCATAGCTTTAACTATACGGACCTTTGTCGGCAA
Source organism: Zootoca vivipara (assembly GCF_963506605.1). Classification (NCBI taxonomy): domain Eukaryota; kingdom Metazoa; phylum Chordata; class Lepidosauria; order Squamata; family Lacertidae; genus Zootoca; species Zootoca vivipara. The sequence goes on along the minus strand of NC_083276.1, from coordinate 87,666,944 downwards.
GGTGATGTCTCTGCTTTTTAAGATGCTGTCTAGGTTTGTCATTGCTTTTCTCCCAAGAAGCAGGCGTCTTTTAATTTCGTGACTGCTGTCACCATCTGCAGTGATCAAGGAGCCCAAGAAAGTAAAATCTCTCACTGCCTCCATTTCTTCCCCTTCTATTTGCCAGGAGGTGATGGGACCAGTGGCCATGATCTTGGTTTTTTTGATGTTGAGCTTCAGACCATATTTTGCGCTCTCCTCTTTCACCCTCATTAAAAGGTTCTTTAATTCCTCCTCACTTTCTGCCATCAAGGTTGTGTCATCTGCATATCTGAGGTTGTTGATATTTCTTCCGGCAATCTTAATTCCTGCTTGGGATTCATCTAGTCCAGCCTTTCGCATGATGAATTCTGCATATAAGTTAAATAAGCAAGGAGACAATATACAACCTTGTCGTACTCCTTTCCCAATTTTGAACCACTCAGTTGTTCCATATCCAGTTCTAACTGTAGCTTCTTGTCCCACATAGAGATTTCTCAGGAGACAGATGAGGTGATCAGGCACTCCCATTTCTTTAAGAACTTGCCATAGTTTGCTGTGGTCGACACAGTCAAAGGCTTTTGCATAGTCAATGAAGCAGAAGTAGACGTTTTTCTGGAACTCTCTAGCTTTCTCCATAATCCAGCGCATGTTTGCTATTTGGTCTCTGGTTCCTCTGCCCTTTCGAAATCCAGCTTGCACTTCTGGGAGTTCTCGATCCACATACTGCCTAAGCCTGCCTTGTAGAATTTTAAGCATAACCTTGCTAGCGTGTGAAATGAGCGCAATTGTGCGGTAGTTGGAGCATTCTTTGGCACTGCCCTTCTTTGGAATTGGGATGTAGACTGATCTTCTCCAATCCTCTGGCCATTGCTGAGTTTTCCAAACTTGCTGGCATATTGGGTGTAGCACCTTAACAGCATCATCTTTTAAGATTTTAAATAGTTCAGCTGGAATATCATCACTTCCACTGGCCTTGTTATTAGCAGTGCTTTCTAAGGCCCATTTGACTTCACTCTCCAAGATGTCTGGCTCAAGGTCAGCAACCACACTACCTGGGGTGTATGAGACCTCCATATCTTTCTGGTATAATTCCTCTGTGTATTCTTGCCACCTCTTCTTGATGTCTTCTGCTTCTGTTAGGTCCTTACCACTTTTGTCCTTGATTATGGTAATCTTTGTACGAAATGCTCCTTTCATATCTCCAATTTTCTTGAACAGATCTCTGGTTTTCCCCATTCTATTGTTTTCCTCTATTTCTTTGCATTGCTCATTTAAGAAGACCCTCTTGTCTCTCCTTGCTGTTTTTTGGAAATCTGCATTCAGTTTCCTGTATCTTTCCCTATCTCCCTTGCATTTTGCTTGCCTCCTCTCCTCCGCTATTTGTAAGGCCTCGTTGGATAGCTTCTTTAAGTTTGTCTAAAACCACCCTCCCGTGGTGGTGGCTGTTGAGAGCTGCACTCGCCCCGCATCGTGACCCGGCCGGCTTCCTTTCCGGCGGGTCAGTGTTGATTATTGGCAGCCGCCAGGCACGTGACAATGCAAATCGCCCTTCTCGTCGCCACACGTCGCCGCACACCAGCCAGTGTCTCGCGGCATTGAGAAACACTGATATAAAGAACCTCCTCATTCACCCAACACTGATAACAAATACAGAAGATGGTGGCCACCTCCTTGTTTGTTGGCAGGGCAGAAGCTCAAGACACAAGCCACGTATCAACTATTTAGGCCCTGCTTAGAGATACCTACTTCACACTCTAAGAATCCCTAGTATACAGGCACTGAATTTAGAAAGAGATCCAAGATTCCTGTTCATTTCAAACTGTCATTTTGAATTTAGTCATACATGCACACACATATAGACAGCGGATTCTCTGTAGCATTGCAACATGCATCACAAAGCACTCAGGTTTCAGAGTATCATTCTATCCAAGTGTGCAAAAACATCACTGAAGACCAGTATTTAATCACTGAGTGGGCGGCTAGCTAAGCAACATCCTCTGCAGAAATTGGAGCTCCCGAACTCAACCAGTCCAGAAACACAGAAGGCTATGTTAGCAGGGAATGTGATACGCACTTGGCCACCAACTTGTGTTTCCACCACGCCTGTTATAAATCCACCAAGCCTTTTGGGGTTGGGGGAGGAAGTTCTCCTGCTCAAGGCCTTACAAGCCCATTTTTTTTCATGGTGCCCTTTGGGGGCTAATCTAAGTTATCAGATGCCATTACTCCAAGCTAAATGGGTTATTTTGTTGGTATGCTAACTTGTTGAAATTTGTTTTCCCAACCGTTTTAGCTGGTTTTGCTGTCAGATTTTATGGATTTGTATTTGCACATGTTTGTAAACCACTCTGAGAAGCAAATTGGCCTAAAAAAGCAGTCTAATAAATAATAAACAGAATGCAAACTGCACATTTTGAAGACTATTCCTGAGACAGCATTTTTAAAGCTACATTTTGCATGCATACCATGCATAAGAAATCGAAGGTACACAATTGTTTGCTACTCCTTTTTAAATATCCTGCTACCCATTGGATGGTAACAATTCATGCTGCTCTCTCTCTCTCTCTCTCTCTCTCACACACACACACACACACATCACTTCTATCCATCACAATTGCTTGCAACCTTCACCAAGGTTGCAAACAGCCAGGCAGGTGATCTCAGCAGTTATGCAGGATCAATCTGCCAAGTCATTTTTCATTTGCTCCACACATCCCCTGATCAGGCTGAGAAAATTAAGGTATATCCGCACATATTTAAAGAGTCCTCAATCAAATCAATTTTCTCATAGCAATACAGCATACTTGACAAAGTTTACAGGGCATATCACTTTGCAAAGAGGGAGCAGGGAAGAATGGGGATAGTTTGTGTGTCTTCACCTCTTACTTCAGAATGCATTTGAAAAGCCAAATCACAAAATTTCAATCCTTTCTAGGAAATGCACAACTCTGTATAAGGGGTCGAGAGAGCTCCATGTTCCAATAGCTATTGCAATGAGAGACAGTAAAATCAAACTCCAAGAGCAAATTCTGGTAGCTCTTTCAAAATATTGAGGTGGTCATATCATAGCTGCCAAGTTATCCCTTTTTTACAGGGATTTTCCCTTATGCTGAATAGGCTTCCTCGCGAGAAAAGGGAAAACTTGGCAGCTATGGGTCATATTTATAGTTTCACACTAAATACAGAAAGTGTAAGAGTAAATGGTAAAGCTGAAAGGAAACAGAATGTGCTTTTTAAAATATTTTTAAGCTTTGTGCCATAGTCCTTCTAGGCAGCAGTGTGTGGGCTGTAGTTTGGAAAACCCTGATGCAGAGTCTTCTTTGAGAACACAGAAGGAGCTGCACACTTCTTTGGCTCCCAGCTACTACCATCCTCAATTAGAACAAGGGAATAGCTAATACAAAGAGCCATTTCAAAAAGCATAGGCTGACTCACAGGTAAAATGGTCAATTCTAAACTGGGGAAAGGGTCATTTAACCAAGATAAGAATGCAGAATGTTACAAAAGCTCAAAGGTGACACAGAACAAGCAACTAATGTAGAAAATGCGGCCATAAAAACAGGCATGGAACAGTCTGCTGAAGGTCTATCTAGGGCACATGTGTATGAGCTCAAATACTCTGCATGCCATGAGCTCAAAATTTATGTGAAGCTATATTTCGACAAGAAGCCTGATTAATTAATTGCTATGTATTTGTAATAGTTCAGCTTTGAGTTTGCAATGGTTCAACTTAGAGGCCCAAATGAGATGAAATATGAAATTGGTCTTTCCATTTTAAAACATGGACAGGGTTTTTTTTATTTAAAAAAATGCAAATTGGGATCACAGCAAGTGGGGAAGAAGGAAATTAACCTTTTCCTCCCCTGCCATGGTCTTAACTAAAATCATTTCTGGGAAACTTCCTCCTATTGCAAAATAGCAGCTTCTGAGGAGCAAGTGCAGAAAAAAGGAAAGGGTTAAATTTCTCTGCCTGCTGCAAATTCATAATAGTTACCATCCTTCTGTCCCAAGAAACAATTATTTACAAAACTTCAGGACTGGGTTCAGCCAGCTTTAACCAAATACAGTACTGAATGTAACTTCTCTTCATTCCAAAACCAACTAGGACCATGGTGATTTGAATTCAAATTCCAACTCAGCCATGAAGCTAAACAGATGACCTTGCTCTCTAACCTACCTCACAGGACTGTTGAAACAGGAAGTGGAGGATGAGACCAAGGATAAAAAGAGGGTTGAGAGAACTACCGTATTTACTTGAGTCTAATGTGCACCTCAATTTTCAGAACCTTGAAACCAAAAAAAGTGTTTGCTGGCGAGTGTAAATGTGCCATCAAATCTAATGTGCACCTTAATTTTCACAATGTAATTTTGCCCCCCCCCCAAAATGGTGGGCATTAGATTTGAGTAAATAAGGTATGTAAGGTGCCCTGAACTTCTTGGAGGAAGGGTGGGATGAATCTGAATTAAATATGTATTTTAGTCATATTCGAAAACAGTGCTAGAAACTCCAATATATAAGCTAGGCACCAAATGGCTTCTTATACCAGAGTTAAGGTTACCCAAACGGAATGCCTAGTTGTCATTTTTGGGCTAGGTGGCTTGAAATACTTATTTTTCAATACGACTTTTTGGTACCTTGAATTCATTCTCATTGTGCAGATGCAATATAATGGATAGAATTCTATAGGATGTGTTGCTAGTGTGGGAAAACAGTCAAGATCCAAGGATCCCCAGGCATGCACCTCCAGATGATGGAGACATCAGGCATCATCCTGGCACCCAGGCATCTTCACTTGGTTACAAAGTGGCTGATAGCCAGGTGCAAAATGCACCTGGTGAATTTTGAATGCTCTCTGAAAACCACACAGGCTATACCACTTCTTGCAACTGTTGACTTTCTAAGAGACAGGATTCAGGCTTTATATGTTACCAGGTTCTTAAAAGGAGAGTCTACTGTAAGAGTGTGTAGATCAGAATATATAAAGTGCTGTTTGTAGGCATGCATGATGTGCAAAAGCCTTGAATTATTGGGGTGGCAGTTAAATGGCTCTTAATCTCAGGGATTTCCAGCAACTGGAAGGTAAAACTATTATTCCAAACCCTGTGCCTCTGTGATGATGGTCAACGCCTTATATCAGCCTCCCCCAATCTGGTTCCCTATAGTTATTTCTCACTAACCACAGCTAGCATGGCCAATGGTCAGGGGTTGGAATCGTATAACATCTAGAGGGCATCAGATTGGGGAGGCCTGCCTTATATTACAAACCATCCCACTTCAGGCCATTGCCATATTTTGCATGTGGAAGGGCTTTTCTATGCAGGATCTGCTCCTTTAAAAATTCAGACAGAATTCAAAATCTCTGCAAGGGGCTCCTGTTGGAGAAGCAGGTGATGCAGTAGATATTTGGTTCCAGCATCAGGAGAAATTGCCGTTCGGAGGGAGGGAAGGGATGATTGCTGAACACACCACGGCAAACAGGGAGGTGGTGTTGGCTCTTGACAAGAGGCAGCACCCGACCCCTGGGAATTGGAACGGGGCCAAACCCAAGATGAAGTGGGAGAGTTCAACTGGCCTTCCCACCCAAGTGTGTCCAAATCAGATCCAGACAGATCCTCGAGAGAAATGCTTTGGTACAAAACCTTTTGCTGAAGCAGCAGATGGCAAAGAACGCAAGCAACATCAGTTATGTGTGTCCGTTTTGGCCACTAATGAACTGTGAGCTCATAGGATGACATCCATCCCCTGGAGAAGTAAGTGCAAGTGGTGTCAGATTAGACCGTTCCCAGGCAGCTATTGGCGCTCCGCTCTCCCCCACCCTCCCCCTGCGTAACGCCATGGCGCTTAATCTGTCGGATCATTGCAAAGCCAGATAAAGTTAGTTAGGATTGAAACTTCAGGCTCTTTGCAGCTATAAATGGAGCAGATTTGCCCAAGCAAAGACAGTTGATGAAAAGAACCTAGCAGAAGTCAATGTAGCACCCAGGATTGGCTCACAGTGGCAAGAATTAGTTGTATGGTTGGAGGAAGAGGAGGAATGGGAGGGGAAAACACATGGGAGGCTGAACCAATGATCCGCTCGCATTTAAACTGTTGAATAACCAACAGCTCCTTGCTTCCGCCACATTCCTCCTGGTACCTTCCATTTACCTAGAGAACTGCTGGCAGTTTTAACACCCAGAGATCAGCAATACAACACAGAGCCTGCAACTGCCCCCATATGACTGATGCAGTGTGAAAAATAATGTTATACCCATTTTGCAGATATGGAAGTCTATTAGCAGGATATGACTTTTCACCTCCAATATCTTGGAACATCCTGGAATTTTCAATATTGGTTTTGGCAGAGACTTCCATAGACCAGTGTTTTGTTTTGTTTTGTTTTGTTTTGTTTTGTTTTGTTTTGTTTTGTTTTGTTTTGTTTTGTTTTGTTTTGTTTTGTTTTACCCAGGATGCCCACGGTCTAAAACCAACATCCATAGCATAAGCAGCTGAACAGAAATTCCACCGATGCAAATAATTAAGAGACCCCAAGACAGAAAATTAATCAACAGGCTCAAGACATGCAAGACACCAGCATCTTCACAGACTTTCAATAGAGACGAAGGAAATGCATATGGGAGAGGGAACCATAATATGGTGACTTGCTCCACCCCTTGACCTAGAACATCAGAAGAGAGCCTACCTAGGTCCACTGAAATATATCTAGGATCCTATCTATGCCCACATAAGCTTTAATCACATTTTTGGTGAATGCACAGGGATCATAATGTTCAGAAACTTTAACTAGTGCAGAATTCAGTGCCTAGGTTGCTCACTGGGGAAATATGGTTTTAACACATTACACCAATCCTGGCCCAACTGCACTGCTCCAATTTGTTTCCGAGTCCAATTCAAAGTAATGGTTTTGACCAATGAAGCCTTAAATGGCTCGGGGCTGCCATACCTCAAGGACCACCTCTCCCCATATGAACAGACCTGGACCCTGAAATCGTCATCTGTTGCTCATCTTTGTGTGCCTCCTCCATGAGAGGTCTGGAGAGTGGCAGCACAAGAATGGCCCTTTTCTGCCGTGGCTTCCCACTTGTGGAATACTCCCCCTCCCCCAGAGGCTCACCTGGTGCCTTCATTATACATATATTTAGGCAGCAGGTGAAAACATTATTTGCCCAGACCCATGGCCTTTTAAATGTGTTTTTGGTGTTAGAGGGGTTGTTATTACGTTATGTATTTTTTTATTTTATACTGTGAACTTTGGATATAATTTAGTTAATAATAATAATAATAATAATAATAATAATAATAATAATAATAATGCTGTTACACACACACACACACACTTATTTTATCCAGATTGAACATCTGTTCAGGCTATCAATATTGAGTTAGAGGGTTTGTGGACTGGAGGAACAGGATCTTCTGGCCTACTCCATCTACTTCTGGGATAAAAAAATATCCTTAAGAAAATGCAGCACAGAATTCTCCAAGTGAGGAAATACTTAATATGAGGCACACACCTTGAATAATTTTGCCCTTAAAAAACTAAGAAGCTAGACTGAAGTTTTATTTTGATTTTATTTTCCTGACTCAAAATAATAAACCATTGTATCTTCTGAGACAAAGATACAATGCGGGGATGGCAGCCATTTTTAACTGTATTGATGGTATAAATATTTTGCTTGTCTTATCTTACAAAGGAGTGCTTGTTAGCTGTATTTTGAGCAAACAATAATTTTCTGGAATTGAGATTACTGCATTAACATCAAGGCCCCAAGCTCAAAATATGTTGTTGTTGTTGTTGTTGTTGTTGATTTATTTACACCCCGCCTTTTTCCTGGCAGGACCTCAGAGAGATGATTATCTTAGGATGTTGCAAGGAGCATCTTGTGGACAGTAACACTAAAGACTAATGGATTTGTTGTGGCATAAGCTTTTGCAGCAACTATCTACCTACCCACCCAGTGGTGGGACTTTCAGAACAGCTTCCTTTGTCACAAAGACTAAAACCACAGAGAGGGGAGGATCAATTGGCCTTTTGAAAGATGCCACAAGACTCAGGGTGCACTCAGACATGGAGATTATTGCATGCATCTTCCTGGTTATGATGTTAGCACTTCTGTTTGTTCGAGTTTCTAATGTTCCTTGTACATTGCGTTGCCTGTTGTGCTGTGGAACTGTGGCTTTTTCATTAGTACATAGCCATGTAGCACCAAATTTCATTCACACCTGTGGTGTGACACAATGGACATCATGGGACATGTTGCCACCCTTTATGGGCATGTGTGTTTCTGTTCCCCAACTCATCCCCATGTGCATGATGGAAAAGAACTGTATGCAAGAATACTACCCAACTTGGTCACATGCATGGTCCAAGAAAACAGTGGGGAAATTACAGCGCAAAACTCCCACAATTTTCCTGGTTAGCAGGACTGCAAGCAAATTCTTTCTGAAAGCAATTAACACGGAAATGAGCAATAAACATCCACTAGATTTCTGGAAGTGGCTTTTCTGTTGTGTGAAAGATGACATAAAGCATGAAAAATATCAGGTAAGGCAACATTGGGAAGATGGAATAAAGTGCCATCTGAACACATCCTCCTTGTGATTTGTATCCCTGCCCTAGTTTTTCGAAGAGAAAAAATATAGGTGGGGGAGATCAATCTGAGCATGACAAATCTCTTCTGAACTACATTTTTCAAACAGTATCTCTCACAGCTTTCGAACCAGCAGGTGTGTGTGTTTTAGATAGGAATACAGTAGCTGTTGTCTTTTTCTGCACTGCTTCAGCACAAGCAGAGGGCTCTGTCATAAGATATGAAGCCAACCCTGTGTACCTTTCACCTTCATAAAGGCCTCAGTCCATCTTGTGTAGTTTTCTGGTAAAGCAAAATTTATCTGACAGCAGGAGGAAAGCTTCAAATGGCCTTTAGGTCATGCCACGTCATCGAGCTAGCTCGGAAAGTGGCACAGAAAGAACATTAGGTCAGACAGGTAATTAGTCCCTTTGTTTTGCCCGCCCACCTTGCCCTCCCTTTACCTACAAAATATAGGGATTCCTACTGAGGGTGACCACAACAATGTCTAAGGCTGCTGCTGCCCCCAAACCAGGAGACAGAGGGTGAGATTCAACATTGTGCAATGGCGAATGCCCCAGTGGTGCAAAAACATTGCAGCTTGCCAGTTGAAATAACCCCCTCGTCGCCCATCCCACTATTTGGGGGGGTGAGGGTTTTCTGACCCACCCCCAACCCAATTTCACAGGGCATGAAGAGGAGGGGGAAAGACCTGCTGTGCAAGTGGGAGCTCTCATTCAGCCCTTGCGCTGACTGAACTTGACAGGTGGATCCCATTCAAAGCCACACCGGAGCAAAGGGATAAGGCATCTTCTTGCATTGCAGCCTACCGCCACTTAGTAAATGATACAGTCCAGCTATTTATTTTGAAAAGGTGCAATTTCCCCACCAATTTAGATGCCCAACCTTATAATGATCATGTCTCTCTGGGCTCACACATCACATTAAAGGAAAGGATGGCTAACGCTGAACGAGCAAATATGCAGCTGCACAAAGAGAAACTTTAAGGGCCTTTTTATTAAAGTGGATGTTGTGCTTTCTCTGTCACCCAAGTACAGCTAACATCTCATGTACTAGAGCTGAAGTTAAGCCACGTGGTCACTATTCTTCTAAACCTACTCAATATAAATCCACAAATTACTCAATTTCAAATTGGGACTGATCAACAGTACACGAGTGATTTCCTAGTCAGGTAAAAATGAAATCTGATCAGGCATTCACAGATTGATATGACTCAGACAATTTGTTCTAATTAAAATGCATCCTTGTTTCTACACTGTGGCAGCAGGAGCTACTCGCAGTCAACATTCAAGTGTTCTAGAATCTGAATCTCCCAACATCAGTTTTAAGTGCTGTTCAAAATTCAGAAGCCAGAACCCTGCAAAAATATAAAACTTTTTGAAGGAGATAAAACAACAAGCTGTAAAACAGGGAAAGGAGAGAAAACCAGGTTTCAATATTTAAGTGCCAAGAAGACAGAACAATGTGATTACCTATAGCCACAGGTTTACAAAGGTAGGAAAATGTTTTCTATCGAGGACCACATTCTCACTGGGCAATGCTTTACAAGGAGCATACTGGCAGTGGGTGGAGGAGCTAAGCCAGTGGGGGGCACCCACCCCTTTTCCTCTCTTTTGGCACCTGTGAGAAGTTCTTCACTTCTTTATACGGAAAACTTTCTAACATTTTTGCAAGCACTTTCATTGGGAGGTGGGGGGATTGAGACTGGCAGACATGCAGTAATGCCCACATGAAATAACCAGAGGTCTCTTCTGTTCTTAATGAATATTGAATACAAGATTTAGAATGTTAATGAAAGTTTAGACTTAAGTGAAGTTTCTTGGGAAGGAGAATTTCAGTTCCAGAATCCTTATCAGTTTTCTGTCTTATTAGGAACCCTAGCAAGTTTCTCCTTTTTGCCACTAAAATAGGCTTGTTCCTAATTACTGGAGAAAATGCCTTATTTTCCCAACACCGGCCATAAGAATGGTAAAGGCAGTAAGCAAAAAAGAAAAAAGCTGTTTTAAGCCTGTGGTCTTGTGTCAAATTGGTTTTCTATATTAGGCATTGACATTTCCCTGAACCAATGTCAGTCTCTCAGGGAAGCCTCAGTTACTAGGGCTGTTCACGTTGCATCTAATTATAGTTTTTAACTTTGGAGGGAATAGACAGAAGAGGATTACAGAGTGGTTTCTGGGGCTTCCTATTCAGCTTTCTCACATGCTCAACATGCAGGTCCTCTTCAGGAGAATAATCTTGATTACAAGCTGCCCAAGTATACTCCTGGTTGGGGGGGGGGGTATCCAAGAAGCACAGTTCCTCCATCAGCAAAATATAATAAATAATAATAATTTGAATTTGAATTTATATACCGCCCTCTACCTGGAGGTGTAGCAACATTGTTTTCAGGGCCTAATTCATAAAGAGACAGAGTGAAGGATTCAAGCTTACCTAGTGTCACCTGAAAAATATGTTTTTATATGTGTTGGTAGCCACCCAGAGTGTCTGGGGCAACCCAGCCGCATGGGCAGGGTATAAATGCTGTTGTTGTTGTTGTCGTCGTTGTCATTGTCATTTATTTATTCCCATTGTTACAATTTTTCACTCCCACCTTAAACAAGCATTACACAAACAAGCATCTCAAACACATGCCTGTAAACTACAACTTCATTTCTTTCATGAAACGAGTGGATTTTTATTGACACACATTGTGTTTGCCAGCAATTAAAGCAAAGTATCACTGCATTCTTCATCCTTACACATTAAACACAAAAGTACATAACATAGTTACAGGTAGGTAGCTGTTTTGGTCTGCCGTAGTTGAAACAAAATAAAAAAAAATATCCTTCCAGTAGCACCTTAGAGACCAACATAACATAGTAACATATAGGGGCACCAACTATGGAGGGTCATGGGGCCCAGCCCCCCCCCCAATACTTTCAAGAAGGGGGCCACTCCCCTCCCATTTCCCCAGTGATTCTCAAAAGAATGCACCAGTACGAAGATGCTTGGCCCTGCCGCATCCTTATGAGCATCGCCAGGGACCCGGCAGGATGAACCAACTTTGCCCTGCACATCCCTTTGATGATCACAAGAGCTCCTTCCCGCAATAAGTTAAATAGATTTTGTGAAAGGCTGGACACACACGTGCACAGCCTTCCAAATCAGTGTTTTCAACATTTACAGTTCTTGCTAAGAACCCTAAAGAGGCATGTTGCAAATCCAGCATCTCTCCATTTCCTGCCTTCTTCCTGCAGGCCCAGTTACAGATTCACTCACTTCTACTCTCCATAAATATTTTGTGCTCTCAGATAACAGAGATCTGATTTAAAGATCAGCAGGTTTTATTTTTGACAACACTGGGAAAGGGCTCGATTACCAAGCTTGGACATGAAGCCTTGTTTGCTCAGTTCTGGGTTCGAAGGGTGGCGACAGATGCTGAATATATTACATGCAAGTGGACAAGAGCTGTCATTGCCGGATGGACTGGAGCAAGACACAATGGAAAGCTTTTGCCGCTGCAACTCAATAGGAGCTCTGTTGAGAAATCCCCAGTACTGTATAGTTTCTCTTTATCTCTGCCACCTCATTGGACATATTCATTCGGGTTTGCTGCTGTTGCTGCTGTTGTTGTTTTAAAAGGGCATGCCAGAGAAACAACAGAGAAATGATCATTTTAATTCATACAACAGAAGAAGCTGCAGAGATTCATGCACTTCTCATAATATGGATCTTCTAAAGAAACGTGAACCTCAAAGGCATGGATTCAGAAGCATGTGTGATAGTGGAGGAGAAGTTGTCCTGATCTGTCTAACTTACTTGAGAGAGATACATGAAAAAAACTTCTTTGAAATATTAGAGATTAGCTGTGGTCTATCCTCACCCACAAAGGAACAGTACAAAGTTATTACTAAAAAACTCAGTGTGAATGTTCAGGAGGAATACAACAACCATGAGTGAATGGCAGGATTAAAACAATTATGAAGATAAGCAGGCATAAGCCTCAGTCTTGCACACTCCTTTCTTGCCTTCTGCTGCATAGGAGGGGAGCTTTAAAGCCCTCGCTTTGAGTTAGCCGCAAGTCATAGGTGGTCTTTATGTCAGAAAACAACAAACTACAGTTCTAGTTTGAGACTAGTTTTGATATCCAGTTTTTTTCTTAAACTGTAGCTGGTGATCCTAGTTTATAGGCAAAGCATGGTTAGAACAAACCATAGCTGACCACTTTGTCTGAATGCGGCAAATTACAATTTGCTTGAAGCATGGTTTGCCCACAAATCAAGATCCGAAGCTACAGTTTGAGCCTGGTTTGGGGACAAACCATGGTTCAGGCAAACCACAGTTTGCTGTATTTGGAAACAATTAAAAACTATGATTTGATACTAATTCAAAGTAAATGCTTCTAACCGTTTCTCCTCCATTCATAGGAAGCTAAGAAAGAAGTGTGTTAGTCCAAAGATCATGCCTGGTCATCGTCATGGCAACACATATTTTGTCATACCTGAATTCAGCCTCCTTGAACAAGGAAGCCTTTTTTTTTCTTTTTGCAACTCATTGGTAACATGCCAAAATATGTTATGACCTCTATTCCGGATTTAGAGAGGTATCACGAATACATCCAGGTCTTATTTTGGATTAAGAGGGATGACAGCACTTCCTGATGTGGTTCTAGGAAATCCCCAGAACACCAAGCAAGGACAATCAATTCTTCAACTTTTCACCAACGTGAGACCATTACAAACTTATATGGTGCCGTTTGGCACCATATAAATTAATATCAGAACCAACCAGCATAATCAAAAGCAGGCTGGATGAAGAATTCCAGCTCACAAATGTCAGGAAGACTAAAGAAACAGAGATGCTGAATTACATTGCCCTCAAATAAGTTTAGGCTCTTCCCCCCAAAAGTCTAACGTAATGTTATAAGCTGGAGAAGCTGCATTATCTTGATGGACAACATCTGACAAAATGTCCTTAGCTGTGCTTCAGTTTCTTACATAAGGGGCAGAAAGAGCTCAACATAGCATTTTGAATGTTCACAATATAAAACTGTTTTGGTTTAGACTGTGAGGTTACAAATGTCCATTAGACTATCTCTGTCGTCAAGGTACACGAATGCGGGTGGCGCTGTGGGTTAAACCGCAGAGCCTAGGGCTTGCCGATCAGATAGTCGGCCGTTCAAATCCCCGCGACGGGGTGAGCTCCCGTTGCTCGGTCCCTGCTCCTGCCAACCTAGCAGTTTGAAAGCACATCAAAGTGCAAGTAGATAAATAGGTACCACTCCGGCGGGAAGGTAAACGGCGTTTCCGTGCGCTGCTCTGGTTCACCAGAAGCAGCTTAGTCATGCTGGCCACATGACCCGGAAGCTGTACGCTCAGTGAGCACCGCAACCCCAGAGTTGTCCACAACTGGACCTAATGGTCAGGGGTCCCTTTACCTTTACTAATTGCCATCTGCCCTGTGGTTATGTGCAGAGAAGGATGCAGTTATCACATGAAAGTGTCCTGATCTTAAGAGTTGTCTCAGATTGAAATAGAGGTGAGTTTGTAAGGAAAGAAAGGAAGCCATTCTTCTTCTTGACATAGCAACTAGGAAATGAAGCAAAATGCAAGGAACTAAGTTGGCTACAAGATATATATTGCGCATACTATTCACCACCTTTACTGTATTTCATTTATAGCAGAGGAAACAGCACAGATCTTAGAACTGACTGCAGAACACCATGCTGTTAAATTTTACTTCCTTATTTATTTCTCAATTCTAACATCAACACAGTAACAAAACTATGTAGGCTGGGGAAGCACAGTATCTACTGGGAAATCTTTGGGTGAACTTGGAGTTAGAAATCCTTGCCCAATCTTTTTTAACAATGGCAGCTATAAAACCACATGCGCTATACCACTGAAATGAAGAGAGCTGGGCAGTGGGAGTATCCAGGAGAGGATTTATGTGTGGAAGGACTGAGAACTCAGTTCAGATGGGGCATTTGGAACAATCTCCTGGAATCCGAACTCTTTCAATGTATGTCTTTTGCACCAAGCCTCAATATTCTACAAAGTAGATCATGCAAAGCCGAAGTCTGCTAACTCCTGCTTTAGATTAATCCAAAAAGCCCTTGAAGAAATATTGCTGTCTTACGGTATATACAGCAAACCCCATACATTTCTACCACGCCTGGGATAGCTCAGTCGGTAGAGCATGAGACTCTTAATCTCAGGGTCATGAGTTTGAGCCCCACATTGGGCAAAATATTCCTACATTGGTTCTGTCCAACTCTACAATTCTATGATTATACCACTTAACACATAACACACGGCACATCTGCACACAATCTTTGCCTCTTGAAGAATGAAGAAAGGCCATGCCAATATAAGACTGTATCGTTTGCCACGTCATTTTAAGCTCCTCCTCTACCACGTGCAGAAAGCCAGCTGGAAGACAGATTCCATGAAGGACTCGGGGGGAGGAGGGGGGGAGTTTTCTTTAATATCAGTTAGCAGATAAGCCATTTCCTATAAGCCCCACTATCAATTTGGAACAGGTGACATGTAATGGCCTCTCCAGGCACTGCTCCATCACCCTGTCCTTTCAAAGGCTCGGATCAAAAGTCATACAACCAAGTAAAATGCTGTGGATACACTAGACACTGTTTGGCAGGCAGTCGGGTATATGGTCCCATCCAGCACCAGGTGTAAATCCTTTATGCCTCCAGATGAGGATGTGCAACAGACATTCCTAAAGGGTTTGTCGACACACATGGCAAAGCCTGACAAAGAACATGTTGCTATTTAAATGCCATCCCCCATACAACTCTCACATTTCTTCCATTAAATAGAACACCCCACAATTGCTCACTTTTAGGTCTGGAAGGGGGGCATATGCCCTAGGAGGCAAGTTAGGGAGGTAACAAACAGCATCCCGTCTGTGCAAAAGATGAGAGGGGCATGCTGCAGTCACAGCACACACTCAGTGACTCCTTGTGTTCTGGTTAGCAAAATGTGTCGGTCCAGCACTGAGGACTTTCACCCTTCCTCATTGGCTTTGTGGTGTTCTCCTTCACTTTGTCTTGCTACTTGGCAGTATCTTATTGAATTCAAAATGCAGTCTACTGTAAGAGAAAGCGAACAACGGCTTTGTGTGTCCACAGGCAGACACTATGGAATGGAGGTTTAAGGCAGGCATCCCCAAACTTCGGCCCTCCAGATGTTTGGGACTACAATTCCCATCTTCCCCGACCACTGGTCCTGTTAGCTAGGGATCATGGGAGTTGTAGGCCAAAACATCTGGAGGGCCACAGTTTGAGGATGCCTGGTTTAAGAGATGCTCTTGAGTGATTCCCTGGAGACCAGTAATGGTACAGGAAGCCTTCCATCTTTACGTCACCACTAAAAACCTAAGCCATGTGACCAAAAAGTTACTGTCACAGGATGTTCACTCATTAGCCTAATGTACCATATTTTTCCGTGTATAACACGCAGTGTATAACACGCCCCCCTGTTTTGGGGGACTCAAAGTTAAGAAAATTGGGGAGGGTTGCCAGGACTTGTTAAGCTTTTGGGGGGGGGTTGCCCACACTTTTTGAGCTTTTCGTGCTGAAAATCAGTCACCAGAATGAGTCACCGCAAGCAGCAGCAAATCACCCTCACAATTGGCGCAGCAGCAGCCAATCAACAGCAGCCCTTGACGCAGCCACCAATCAGCCACCCAATCACCGCTTTACATCTCCTGCTCGCAGCTAAAACCAATCACCCATCACCCCTGAGCACTACCCATGTATAAGACGACCCATGATTTTTAACATGGTTTTGGGGTAAACAAAACAAAACCCTACTTATACACCGACAAATATGGTATGTGAAGACCACAACTCTAAAAGAAATGATTCACACTAGAACATCCACATCATAGGAACAGAAGAATCTCACTTTTAAGTGTATATGGGCATATGTAGTTTAGCCAATATTACTTGGATGTCAGCAGGGAGATGGGAAGACCAAGCTGATGTCAGAGTTCTATTCCAAAATAGATCCTGAATATTAAAATTTGTTTCAGCTCTCCAATTGCAAGATCTTTGCCTTTCCTGCCAGGAATTTCTCTTTATTATACACCTATTATTTTCTTCTCTTTTTTTTTACCAGCATCTAAAATTGAACTGTAAAAAAATAGCTGTGGTTGTAAATGTCATGGGGGTCTAAGCTACTGCTAGGAAGACAGTGGAGATGTGTTGCTGTCAGTCAAATGCCCAGTCGAGAGGGTGTTGCTGTATCGGACACCATTGTCAGCTGTCATCTTTAGAGCCAAGTGTCTATTCTCAGCCATCCTGGTTCCTGCCATCATCATTCATAAGCACAGGACAGTCACCATACATTACCATACTCACTCCCAGATGTCGTCCCTGCACACACAAGACAAGTCATATTACACATCTGGGGATGGTTAAATACATTTAAGAGTGGAAGACTGAGCTGACTCACAACAGAAAGCAATTGTGTGGAGGACTGAGAAGACATAACCCAACACACTAGCACTATAATCCTAAGCACACTTTCTAAAGAATGCATCTATTGACGTCTGTGGGACTTTCAGAGTAAACAGGAATAAAATCAGGAAGCAGGGGTGCTTATACGGGGCTACTGAATTTGGACTCTTGCACAGAATATGCCCGCTGAGCTTCTCAGGTTGCAGTTGTTAGTTTAAAAATAAATAAACGTTCCTGGTGCTTGTGGATTAAAAAATATTGAAAACATTTAAGCTATGTTTGCCAAAGGGCTAGAAACTTAAAGGGATCCTGGGAAAGTTCAGAGAAAGTTCTGCTGGGTGATGACTTCATGAATAGGAATAATAGAAAATGGAAAGAATTTAGTAGTATGAGCCATAAGGTCATGTGCTTGGGGGATGGCATATTTTGTGATTGGCTGAGGATTTGACAGCTGAGATCTAAGAGGAGGAAAGGTCTGAGGATCATGGCCGATTGCCATGACAACGATGATGTTACGTGACCACAAAGAATGCAAGTGCAGGATTGTTGTGCGTGTGTGATTTTTGCTGTTTGCTTTGTATGCGGCGTATTCAGCAGGGAATTTCCAATGCGGGCTGAGAAGTAGACAATACTAGTGAATTCCATTTCTCATCATTATTAAATGATACATTTAAAACTCATGAGCAAAGATATACCAGTTCATAATTCAATGGCTGCGCTGTAATACAAGTGATGAATTGTATACAAATCACGCAGACCTGAGTAATAAGTTAAGAAATGGGGAACTAATAAATGATGAACATGCAGCAGCCAACCATCCTTTACACATAGATGTTCACATTCTCTCCCCACCCAAAAAGAAAACTGGCTTTTTCAATTATGTAGAAACAGCAACAGTTCCTAAATACATTATATGGGGAAGAACAATAGAGAAGGTGCGAAGAGCTTACAAACAATTGCGGCTGCAAGAACTATGGCAGAAATGGTGTATCTGTGTCCCTGCAGACATTATTGGACTAAAGTTCCCTCCACCTCTGATCATTGGCCATGCTGATGAAGGTGCTGAGAGTTGGAATCTAACAATTTCTGGAGGGCCACATGTTCCCCAGGCATGAACAAGTGACTAAATTTATGAATGCTACACAGTAGCCGTCCCACATATGCACACTGACAATGATTCAACATTTCAGTGTAAATTCTATACCCTTCATGTTCTCGACTTCAATTTGCCTATGCATTGCAAGTACGGCCCATTCACCACTTTTTAAATGGTGGCGAAGCCATTACAGATTGGCTTTTGCATGTGATCTAGATGAATTTCAGTTTGAGTTTTGTTCAAAAGAGGGAATGAATTAATAAAACTGAACGCCCCCAACCTATCAAAAACACAAGTCACCAACTTCTTGGCTCAGTCAACAGTTTGCCAAAGTCACAATCTTGGCACAAAACTGTTCTAACATTTGCAACACCCGCTGCCTTGCCCAAAAGCCAACACAACTCACACAGGATCTGTGAAAAAGATAACTGCAGAAATGTGTGTGTGAGAGAGAGTGCATCTCCCTGAAAACTAGCCCATGATAAGGAATTGAGAGGCCTCTTATTCATGTTGTGTCCTCAGCACATTCAGCAGCTTAGTCATTTCTATTCCAGCATTTGTTTCAAATCAGCGGGAATTTAAAAGGAGGAAGATAAATCATGAGTGCCCTTTTGAGGAGTTCAACAGTTTGCTTTGCTTATCATTCTGCAAGTTAGTTCCTCAGCAGAAGAAGCTCAAAGAAAGCCAAAAATAGCATGGGCCTTTGAGTTACAGGTAGGTAGCTGTGTTGGTCCGCCGTAGTCAAACAAAATATAAAAAATTCATTCCAGTAGCACCTTAGAGAGCAACTAAGTTTGTCATTGGTATGAGCTTTCGTGTGCAAGCTTTAAAGGGCTAAGATGCTGCTGTTAAGCAGGTAACTGGAGGATATAAACTGCATGGTCATTTACCATTTCAGAGCAGCAGCATGACTTGATTTATGAAAATGTATATTAGCTGCAAGCACATGTTGCCTGTGGGTGTGGGCGAGTGGGTGTGGATGGGTGTCCTGCTTTAAACTACAGTTTCCCATCATTATAAATTTTGTCAAATAAATAAATAATCAGCTACCTGATGCGAGAGGCTGTACCAGGGACCACTCAGCTGAAGTCCCTCAATGAAATTGAGAGCATGTGCAGCATATTTAGCCCTTTTATAATATTTTGAGTGTCCTCAATACGCTACATAAATTATCAGGAATTCTTACAATTACAACCTTGCAAGATAGGTGAGAATTTATACCTCCATATTTCACATGGAGAAAGCCGCTTGCCTAAGATCACTCAATTAATGGACTACTTACGTGGCAACCTTATTTGGAAGAAATATGTACAGTATAGCAACTTTGTATCCAACCAAGCAGCAGTTCACTTACCCAAAAACTATACAAGAAGTATATTTAGTCATCACTGACTTTAATGATAGCAACATAGACCCAAACTCTAGACGCTTTGGCTTAGCTGCATTGTAGAATGCCAATGTACAGAACACAAAAACAAAACAGAAAGACTCTAAAATGTTGAAGCCAAGTTGTAGCATCAATCATCTTGGTGCTTTTCACCACCCCACTGCCAATGTTAATGCTCAAGATGCCGGGGAAAAGCTACTTGCCCATAGCACAAGGATTTAAGTGGAAAGAACAGCATAACCCACAACAATAGACAAGTGCAGGCAAGCTTTGCAGAGAGGTGGCAAGTCCAAGGAAAGCAAAACAGTCTTTCTCTCAGAGCATTAAAACCCACTTGTGAATAAGGACAGCTGCACATATTTATATGTAGAACATTTTATGGGTGCACCTCAAGAACAGAAAACAGAAAACTATCTTGAACCATCTGCAAATGTTAACTTACTCCAGAAAGCCCTTAGCACTCTGCTATAATTTGTTCTTGTAGTCTATACAGATTATGAGCGACAACTTCTTCCCCGCTGCCATACTGAAAACCAGAAAGTGGACATAAGTTGTGCTTCTTTGTACTACTGAAGGTGCAAGTTTGAAGAATGTGCATATGGCAAAGTTTGCAGATCCTTCTCTTCTGTTTATGTACTTTAAAACATTTTGGTGTTAACAAAGATGCACACATGCAGATATTGCTCTACAAACATATATAGGAATAATTGTTGGCATTCAAAAAAGGAAGAAGAGTCATCACGGGAGAAAAAAACCACCACTGAAATAAGGAAGGAAAAGTCATCAACGAAGCTAGAAAGAGAGCAGCACCACTGAGGTTGAACTTCACCCCACAGGTGCCAAGACATACAATAGGGCATGGGTAGGCAAACTATGTCCCGGGGGCCAGATCCGGCCCAATTGCCTTCTAAATCCGGCCCGCAGATGGTCCAGGAATCAACCTGTTTTTACATGAGTAGAATGTGTCCTTTTATTTTAAATGCACCTCTGGGTTATTTGTGGGGCCTGCCTGGTGTTTGTACATGAGAAGAATGTGTGCTTTTATTTAAAATGCATCTCTGGGTTATTTGTGGGGCATAGGAATTCGTTCATTATTATTTTTTCAAAATATAGTCCGGCCCCCCACAAGGTCTAAGGGACAGTGGACCAGTCCCCTGCTGAAAAGTTTGCTGGCCCTCCCATAGAGTGTGCTTCAGAGAAGCCAGACTCACTGATCATAACTGGACAATATTCAAATCATAAAGAAAGCAGGAATTAAGTTATGGCCCCTACCAAACCCCAGATACATTTATCACAAGACCATTTGCTATTCTAGAAAAGAAAGTGAAAATGAGACACACTAAGGGTTTTTGTGCACAAAACTAGGGTTGGCAATTGAGTCAGAACAAGACCAGTTGACAGGGCCGTCTTGAGCAGATCGCGCACCCTGGTGCTGAGGGGCGGAGATCGCTCTGCCGCCCGCCCCGCCTTCGCAGGGCGCAATTGGTTTCTGCGCGGTTTTGCTGCGCGGCGCCCTCCTTACCAGGCTGGCGCCCAGCTTACCAGCCCCCCGCCCTGGTGCACTGCGCCACCGGGGGTCTACGTAGAGCCGGGCCTGCCAATTGACATAGAGTAGGTATCTCGTACAAGCACCTCAGAAGCATACAGGCACATGCTGAGCTTAAGAGAGAACAAAAAAGAAAGAGGCAAGCCATAATATCATCCTTGATAGAAAAGAATTCTATTCTGTCGGAGCAAAAACACACAGGTACTGTTTGTATGGGCAAATCTGTTTTGTATGGGCTGTTTTGTATGGGCAAAATCACTGTAGGTACTGTTTATATGGGCAAAAAAGTACATCTACTTGGGAGCAAAATATATAGGCCAAGTTATATCCAGTATACCTGAAGGAGCATCTCCACCCCCATCATTCAACCCGGACACTGAGGTCCAGGACCGAGGGCCTTCTGGTGGTTCCCTCATTGCGAGAAGCAAAGTTACAGTGAACCAGGCAGAGGGCCTTCTGGGTAGTGGTGTGGGGTAGAAATAATAAATGTTGTTGTTATTATTATTATTATTATTTATTTATTATTTATTATTATTATTTCTGTGGCCATGGAGGTTTGAATTATTAAACATTTTTCAATGCAGAGAACTGGCACATAAACAAAACCCTCTGGCTTTCCTGGTTCAGTCTTCTTTTGAGTCTTCCCTTTGCATATCCATCTCAGTCTGTGATCAATGTTGCTACATGCTCACACCTCCCTTTATTTTCTGTAATGTACAGAATAGTAAGGAAATGCTTCAAGAAGCAATGGAGAATGGCTCAAGGTTGAAGCCACCAGGGAGTAATCAAAGCAGCAGAAAATGGATGCTTGAATTAACAAAACAGAGTTGCAATGGCGTGTTGAACAAACCCTTGTGTGCTGCTTAACATCCTGTTCAAAATTAACTGAAATCAGCTCCAAAAGCATTTGCCAAGTCAGGCCCATCCTCTCCCCAGATAGCCTAAGCCAGCCATGTAAGTATGCAGATTTGTGCTACATTAAGCAACTGCAGTTATTCCTTCCTCTTCCCACTTCTCCCCTACGATGCTGGCACAAACCGCACATGCTCAAAGCACACAGCTGCCTGTTCCAACAGCATTACATTAGCCTCCCAAGGCAGTTCCCATAAATACTAATTTTTGGCCCAGTAGGGTTTTATGAAAGTGAATTATGGCGGGTGACCAGCAAATGTCCTTCCACTGCCTGCCTGCGTACTAGTAACACAAAGAACTGATGAGCAATACACATGCACACGTCACCACATATGTCATATATCACACACGCCCGCAGATGTCTTTCTGTTAACAACAAGAGGGGGAGGGATTGAAGGGAGCATGAAACCCTGCATCTGGAAAGCAGAATCAAGCACATCTCTATAAGAAACTGCTGTTACCCAGAGCAAAAAAGCTACTTTTTTCAGAGAGAGAGAGAGATTGGTTTTTTACACACAGCTGAAGCTAGGCTATCTTCTCACTTAGGATTGTGTGTGTGTGTGTTGATTTTGGCACCTCGAAATTTGGAATCTCTTCCCGTACTCACCGCATTCTGTTGCACTGCAGTTACTACGGGAGGAAATACTCACTCATAGCAATGTTGTAAAGATTATTTTGCTTACCCTAGACTCCCCCAACCACTACAGTGGTACCTCAGGTTACAGACGCTTCAGGTTACAGACTCTCTTAACCCAGAAATAGTACCTCAGGTTAAGAACTTGCTTCAGGATGAGAACAGAAATCGTGCGGCGGCAGCAGGAGGCCCCATTAGCTAAAGTGGTACCTCAGGTAAAGAACAGTTTCAGGTTAAGGACGGAAATCCGGAATGAATTAAGTTCTTAACCTGAGGTACCTCTGTACTTCGTTTAACATCCAAGCCCCTTGCAGTTAATGCTGTTGTATTCTGACCAAGACCCCAAGCACCTGGGAATTAAATGGACACATTTCTAATATTTTATTAACCATCTCCTGCCTTTTCTCTCACAAGAAAGAACAGAGCTGCCTGAAATATTCGTAACAGTTTACCAAGGGCTATATGGAGAAGGGCATGCTTTGAATATGCTTTGAATAAATCATGACCCAGGTTCAATTCCGGGCATCTCTGAGTAAGGCTCCCAAAGACCCCTGTTTGAAATCTGGTGCCCTATTGCCAGTCAGTGTAGGCCATAATACTGAGCTAGGATGGAGCAAAGGTCTGACTCTGTATAAAGCAACTTCCTATGCCTTTCCAAGTATTTCTGAAATTTTGCATTACGGTACTAGAAACAGCAATATTCCGCACACCCCACAAACTGCTGTTCAAAGGAAGAGCAGTACAGTAAAATTGCATCTTGCACACAATTAACCTGCACAATTTCAACCATGTGTAGTTGAAAGGTGGCCAGTTGAAATCCCACAAATTGCACACAAGCCAGAGAGTTTAAATGCTTCTTTTGCTCTGGGTTTCCCTGGTGCAAAAAGAAACTTTCAAACTCTCCACCTTGTTTACCAGGCTCCGAGATGTTCTCATAAGATTTCGCAGGAACTCTTGATGGTCCCATAAGGGTATTCCAGAGTCTGGTAAGCAAGGCACCCTCATGCAAGACATGATCATACAGTTATTTGTATGTGTTGTTGGTTGGTTGGTTGGTTGGTTGAATGAATTGGGCCTGGAAACTAATTGGCAGCCAGTGCAGTCAGGCCAGGATCTGCTCCAACTATCTTGCCCCATGAGCAACCTGGCTGCTGAATTTTGCACTAGCTTAAGTTCAGGCATGGCCAAATGTGGCCCTCCAGCTGGTTTGGGACTACAATTCCCATCATCCCTGACCACTGGTCCTTTTAGCTAAGGATGATGGGAGTTGTAGTACCAAAACAGCTGGCGGGCCAAGTTTGGCCATGCCTGCTTAAGTTTCCAAACCATCTTCAGAGGCAGCGCCACATATTTCACATTGCAGTAATATAACCTATAGATTACCAGAGCATAGACAACAATAGTTAAGCTATCCCTGTCCAAACAGGGGTGCAACTTGGCCACCGGCCAAAGCTGATTGAAGGCACCTCACGCCCCCGAGGCCACATGAACATCAAGTGACAGCAAAGGATCCAGAAGAAGCCCAAGCTGCGTACCCCAAGCTTCTTCAGAGGGAGTGCAACCATAGTCAGAAAACACGGTCAGAAGATCTACACAGATTCCTCCTACTAAGTGCTGTGGGAAAAGCAGCCGTTTCCCCATAGTAAACTTACATGCCAGCCAATCTGTAATGTGTCATCACACAGTCACCATATATATATATATTAAAAAAACAAGTAAGAATCCTGTGATCCACACAGGACCCTAATCTCTAATTAAACTTTGAGAGAGGAGCAGAGTTGCATGCGGCATGCAGTTCGCCCTTCAAAGTAACCAAATCCCTCTTATTAGCTACCAGCCTGACATTTGAGACACCATCAAGTTGCAGCTCTCCACGTATTCTCTTACTGCAGTGCTTCATAGGGTGCCCACTTGCACATTGCCTAAGAGGAAATGCATCACACGCCAAAAAAGGGGCAAGAGTAATGAGGAGAAAGAGCCAGGGACAAAAATTCTACTTAGCATTACATAGCAACACTATGCACTTCCAGCTGAAAAGTACAGGTGTGCCATCTTGCAACAGGGGAAGAAATGGTGCTTAGAGCTAAAATGCAGAGGCTGTTTTGATGCAATATTTGCCCCTACCAATTTGCCTATATTTGCCCCTACAAATACCATGTGTGGTATCATACTCTGAAGTTCTGCAGTTAGAAATGATGTGGTCCAAGACAACCCAACATCTCTTCCCACACCATCTTTCTGTGTAAATTTGCAATCCAGTGTAATGTAAGCAACCTATGGATTTGTGCTGATTTGAGACAAACAGAGCCTATAGTCCTGAACCTTAGGCTATGCTGTCCATGAACCAAACACATGGTATTAGCAATTTCTCATAAAGAAGGATAAAGAGAACGATCGGATGATGAAATAGATGGCTGTTGGGAAGCAGAACTGCACTTTTGCAAATCTGCATTCCCTTCCATCATTGGTCTTGCAAAACAAAAATCGTTTTGCCATTCTCCCTTCTCCATTTTCTCAATATTTTAACAGCAGCCAAGATTTCTCCAGCTTTCTACTTTTAATAGATGTCTTTGCCATCATCATAATTTGGGTTTAACTCAACACCCTCCACCACCACCACTCAGCTGTGCTGTTCATACTTGCCTCCATTTGCATTCCTTCATCGCCTGAGACTCATTTCAACCTTTTGCCACTTCCATCATTCAGAACTTCAGCATCCTTAGAGCAGTGAGCATTCTCTACAATGCAGATCTTTAAAGAAAAAAATATTTTCCAATTCTTGAATTTTCTTTAATTGCTAAAATAAAAATAAAAAAATAGCCACTTCAAACTTCAAGTTTGTTTCAGGGGAATATGATCACCTATTTGCTGAATGAATAGAAGTGGCTACAATGCAGCATCATACGCTAGAGGCAATAAAAGAAATCAGTAATTCTAATCAAGAACCTCCACATCAGGATGATAAAGATATTACACTGGCAAACATCCTCTCTTGCAAGAAAATGAAGGGCCACAATCTACAGTGTCCTAGACTACAGTGTCCTAGGCCCTCATTTATGGTTTGCTCTTGTTTGGACTATGCAAAGGGTTTGACTGGCTGAAACAGCGGGAGGAGAAAGAAATCTCTCCACACCAACTGGATGTATCGACTGCCTTAACTTGGCCACTGTGCATCTTGGAATGCAGTGGTTTTCCATGGCACAAGTCTTCTACCTACAGCTTACTACAGTTTCAGAAATGGTATCTCTAGGCTTCACAAAGCATACTGTCAGGGGGACTCCCTACAAGGAGCTTCCCCCCATCATCCTGACCAGCACTTTGCCCAGCGACATCACTAGCAGCGGGTCTGGGGAATGGAAGGGGGAAGGCTCAGAGAGGCACCGGAGCCCTGGCAACGCTCTGGGGAACAGATGGTGGAAGAAGGGCTCAGCAAGGCATCAGAGCCCCTACACGTGGCTAATGAGAAAATAATTTGGCTGAAATCTAGCAGGGATCACTTTAATTTCCTCCAACTCATCACCTCTTGGTGTTTTACTTCTGCAAATGCCTAACACGTTACAAAACTACATACAGTATTACCAAAAACAGAAAATGAAAGCAGAACTGATAACGTTTGGGCAAAGTGCAGGATAAGCATCCTAATTATAGCTGAGGAAGAGGACCAGAAGTGTTGCAGTGCTCAGCACTACCGACAACAGCATTATAATTTCAATCCCACCTCAAGCATTAGCCTGGTTCGCACATCACAGTAAGCCAAACATGACCTATTGTAAATATGCACGTGCATGGGCTCCCAGAGAGGAAACTGGCCATAGCTGCCAAGTTTTCCCTTTTCTCACGAGGAAGCCTATTCAGCATAAGGGAATTTCCCTTTAAAAAAGGGATAACTTGGCAGCTATGAAACTGGCTGCTTTACTCCTCCCAAATAATTGGCATGATGTGTGAACCAAACCAAAGTTTAAAGTAGGAGAGGAATGGTAACATTAGCTTATAAGGATTTTTTGTACCTGTTGGTGGGTTTGTCTTAGCATTATGTGCATACCCCTCAACTGTCCCGGGAAAACCAGGACATCCTGGTTGTTTGGGGCCATTTTCGATGCTGCGGTTTATCCCCCAAAAGTGCATTTGGGGGGGGGCTTGATCTCGCCCAGGTCACATGATTCCAGGTCACATGACTCCAGAAGACTTATGTCCTGGTTTATGTCCTGGATATGTTGGAGGCTATGGATGTGCAAACCAGGTCACAGTTTCGCTAAGGGCATTCTCAGCTGTGGCCCCTAAACTGTGGCACGAGATTCCCTTTCCACAAGAATTCACTGCCACAAGATGTAGTTTTGTGCACTACATTTGGAGGCTTTTGGTTTTAAAAGGTGGACATATCAATGGAAGATGTCTGTCAGCAGTTATTAGTCAAGATAGCTAAATTAAACCAGGTCCAGAGGTGGGGGGTGGATCTTACCAGGTGTATTTATCTGGCCACAGTTGACAATTGAGTTCTTTCATTCATACAGCCAACATTCATTCATACAGCCAACAATCCACTAAGCCATTTCAGCATTCAAACAACATCTTAAGGATACATGTGATTTTCTTGAACCCCTGTAGGCAGATCAGAAGGAGTGTGACCCAAGATCACCGAGTAGGGATAAGTAAGAGTAAGAATTTTAATCCTATCTTCCTAGACCAAGTCGTGCTTTGCCTATCCCCATCAACAGGCTGGCTTTTCAGTAAAATACCCAATTCCATTGGAAGACAACACCATGCAAAAGACCCATTTGGACAGGAAAGCACTAGAACTCTATGTTGGAAGCGTAAGTTGAAAGTAAGGGGGCTTTAAAAAAAGAGAGGCTAAATGGAATTGACTGAAAAGACAACCTCAAGAAAAGATAAAGATAAACATGCTTATCGTGTTACAGTAGTTTGAAACAGCAAGGCATCCGTAACAGCTAAACAGCCTACAGCGATGCAAACTCAGGAAAGAGAGCAATAAGAACAACCATGAATCAAAAGCAGTGGGGGCCTAAAAGCAAATGAATGTACCCAGATTGATGGGAATGATTTAAGGTATCTACTTATTTACAGAAAGATGTTATATAGTGGCTTGTAGAGCTGTTTTGTTGTTTTTATATATATTTTTCTTAACCCTTTGAACTGTAGATGTATTTCTTTATTGCCAGAAAATAAAGCATGAGAAAGACATGGAAAAAGTCTTTCCACTGCACAAATTCTTAAGTCTGTTATCTAAGCATGAATACAGATTCTCATAAGGAAAAGAAAATTACAGTGGTACCTCGGTTTACGTACACAATTGGTTCCGGAAGTCTGTACTTAACCTGAAGCGTACTTAACCTGAAGCGAACTTTCCCATTGAAAG
Source organism: Zootoca vivipara (assembly GCF_963506605.1). Taxonomy (NCBI): domain Eukaryota; kingdom Metazoa; phylum Chordata; class Lepidosauria; order Squamata; family Lacertidae; genus Zootoca; species Zootoca vivipara. The sequence goes on along the minus strand of NC_083276.1, from coordinate 87,638,924 downwards.
TAATGTAAAGTGGATTAATCCATTCCAGATGGTCCGTGGAGTACTTAAACTGAAGCGTGCTTAACCTGAAGTGAACTTTCCCATTGAAAGTAATGGAAAGTGGATTAATCTGTTCCAGACAGGTCCGCGGAGTACTTAAACTGAAAGTACTCAAACCGAAGCGTACTTAAACCGAGGTACAACTGTATTAGCATAATATCAAATGTGGGCAATTACCCCCGGTTAACTACCCAAACCCAAATATGTAGCTAAGGTGCAGCCAATCCACATATTACCCTCTTGATTATGGAAAATGTTATGCAAGTAACACATTACTTGCGGAAAATAGATGTGTGATCAGTCAACATAGTTTTCTCTTCAAAGCTGGTCTATGGAGGCATAATTAACTATTATTCTAGATATCTTGTCAGAAGGGCTAGTAGTATTCCATGTGCCATTAATTGCACAGTACAATAATTTGGGTATGTAGTGCAGAATTCAGGACCCTGAGAATAGTGATGCTGTTGGTGGTGGTAAATAAATAAATAAAATAATAATAATAATAATAATAATAATAATAATAATAATAATATGCAACAGCGGCCACCCCCGATAAATGGCTTCAACTGACTGGCTAAACCAGGTGACAGAAAATTCCACTCGCACCTCTCCATCCCCCAAGTAAAAGTACAAATATAATAATTGAAAAACAGTTTTCTGCCTTTCAAACAACTGGCCATCCTTCAATAGCCAGGACTGACATAACTTGCAGCGTGATTCATATATGCCTAGATGCAACCTTGTTTCAGCAAAGAGGGAGAAAGCTGGAGGGAAGCAGCATGCAAGATTATTGACAGTTACCAGGCCTGAAGGCCTCCGGAGGAAAGCTGGAATGGTTGCTAGGCAACTACCCTCATGTACTTTCCAGCCTTCTTCCTGAAGCAAGCAGCACAGCTGATCTAGGGCCTTGCAAGCTTTCAGAAAGGAGGGGGGCAGAGAAGAACAGCAACAGGTGGCAGCACGCCTTTGGTTATGCAAGATAACCAAGCTCCTGTTCTTTTATCAGTTATACAAACGAAGAAAGAATTTTGGCCAGCACAGCTGGTCCTGCATGGGTGAGAAAGGTTATACTTACTGAACTAGCTCTTCCTTACAGCTACCCACCTTCCTATTACTCTGCTATGAATCTCCCAGAGGACTGACAGGTAAAATGCCTGGGGAAAGTGAATTCTAAACTCCATTTTTTCAAAGTAAGTGACAGTGAGCTTTTTCCAAGTAGTACCTCTATAACATTGCAGTGTGGATGTGAGAGAGTAATAAGAGACCATGTGATGTGCAGTCCCAGAACAAAGCTCAGCATTATAAACTGCAATGAGACCCAAAAGCAGTAAATATTAGGCACATCAATCTTCTTTCTTTCTTCTTTATGAAAGCAAAAAAAGCTTGTCTCACACTCATTGTCCTAGGAAGAGTGAACCAACCTTTTTTCTTGCTCTTTTTTTGCTGGTGAGAGGACTGGTTTGCACGTGCTTAGTGGATCAAGGGCAGGGGTCCCCAAACTAAGGCCCGGGGGCCGGATGCGGCCCAATCGCCTTCCAAATCCGGCCCGCAGACTGTCCAGGAATCAGCATGTTTTTACAAGAGTAGAATGTGTCCTATTATTTAAAATGCATCTCTGGGTTATTTGTGGGGCATAGGAATTCATTCATATTTCCCCCCCAAAATATAGTCCGCCCCCCCCCACAAGGTCTGAGGAACAGTGGATCGGCCCCCTGCTGAAAAAGTTTGCTGACCCCTGATTAAGGGGAAAGGGGCACCACAGAAATTACATAAGATTAGTTTTGAGGCTCTGATCAGAGACTTTGCAATTACAAAAAGTAGGAGATTTTTTTTCCAAATATAAATAAAGTGGAAGAATACAAAAACAAACATTTTCCATCTTACTGTAAGTTTTGTTTCACTTTGAAAAATAAATTTTTATTTTACCACTTATTATTCCTTATATTTTGATTTAGATATATATAGGGGGGGGGTTTCCAAAATCTTTTATGTGCCTAGGGCCTCTAAAGATTTTAATCAGGCCCTGACTGGTGTGCATTTGACAGTAGTTTGAATGTGCAAATTTATCTAATGAGGCTTTTCTTACCATGTATTTCCTTCGCAGGAAAAGCTGCTCTTGCTCATTTTATCGGTGTCAGGCTGCTGTTAAGTGCACAGCAACAGGGCCAGTAAATAATCCTCCTGAGAACCTGATCCTATGGTTATATATTGACTTCAGAATTAAGTTGCACTTGGTCGAATGGAGCCTTAGAAGTGCAAAAGGTTCAGAGCTAGGACCGGTCTGATAATCCCCATTTTTGATTAAGATCCTACAGCAAACAGAAGATTAAATGATTCTGATCTACATCCTGCTCAGACTAGAAGGCCTTCGTGCTGCTGTAGGCAAGCTCTGCAGATATTCAGGAAACTGGAATATTAACTGCACAACTAATAGGGCCAGAATAGCATCACTTAATGCAGCTTGCATCAATGTCACATTCCATGCCCTGTAACTTCACAGCATCATAAGTCTCCGGTATTTGGGTAGGCATTTAATATGGCTTAGTTAAACCCTATCTATAGCTAGCTGTAACCCTAGCAAGAGGCACTGTGAGCAAAAAATAGTGCAGCCTGCACAAGCTCCACATCTCTTGACTATCTCTTCTCCTTCCATTCCAATCTAAAGCAGACATCTTAAATTGCTGGTTTATCTGCACAGGGTTAGGGTTCTGTGGACACAAGTGCAACATTAAACTAAAAGATGAGGCAGAAGATGATAGAAACAGAGACCAGGGAGAAGACTTTGGGGAGTAGTGGATAGCTCAATGAAGATGTTGACCCAGCATGCAACAGCTGTTTTTTTAAAAAGGTTCATTCAGTGTTAGGGTGGGATCATTAGCTTCCCATATCACAATGCCATTGGACAAATCTATGATCTGAGCACACTTCAAATACCGGGAACAGTTCTGGTCGCCTCATGTCAAAATGGGTACTGTAGAGCTAGAAAAGATACAACAAAGAGCAACCAAAAAAATCACCAAGGGGCTAAGAGGAAAGGTTACGTCATTTGGGGCTTTTATTTTAGAAAAGTGTGAGTAACAGGGAACATATACAGAGGTATATATCCCATGGACTGCAAGAAGATCAAACCTATCCATTCTTAAGGAAATCAGCCCTGAGTGCTCACTGGAAGGACAGATCGTGAAGCTGAGGCTCCAATACTTTGGCCACCTCATGAGAAGAAAAAACTCCCTGGAGAAGACCCTGGTGTTGAGAAAGATTGAGGGCACAAGGAGAAGGGGATGACAGAGGATGAGATGGTTGGACAGTGTTCTCGAAGACCCTGGTGTTGAGAAAGATTGAGGGCACAAGGAGAAGGGGATGACAGAGGATGAGATGGTTGGACAGTGTTCTCGAAGCTACCAACATGAGTTTGACCAAACTGCGGGAGGCAGTGCAAGACAGGAGTGCCTGGCGTGCTATGGTCCATGGGGTCACGGAGAGTCGGACACGACTAAACGACTAAACAACAACAACATATAATTATTTATTATGCAGAGAAAGTAGATAGAGGGACAGTTTTCTCCCTCTCATAATACTAACCTAGGACCATTCAGTGAAGCTGAACGTTGGAAGGTTCAAGACAGGCAAATGGGAGGTACTTCAGCGTATGTTAATCCATAGAATCTTCTTGGATGGCTTTCAAAGAGGATTGGACAAACTCATGGAAGATAAGGCTATCAAAGGCTACATTCTACATTCTCTACCAGGTGCTGAGAATCACAAGTAGGGTGAGTGCTGTGTTACACACAGGTTCTGATTGCTGATTTCCCAGCAGCACCTAGTTGGCCACTGTAAGAACAGGATGCTGAACTGTTTTGTTTACTGCTTGTTCTGATCCAGCAGGAAAGGCAACGGTCTTCTGCACCAATAATAGTGGGTCTAGCTTGGAAAGCAAAGCAGAACAGAGGAAAGGCCAAAACAATATTAGGCTTCTGGATAATTTACAAATTGTGTTTCTTGTACTGTACTTGTCACATTATAGTTAGGATTCCAAGGTCTAGAGACATCTCCACACCCACTAGTAGCCCTATGATTGCCTTATTATTTGAAACAGGGACATTCTTGTAATGTGCTCTCTTCATGGGTCTCTGTCTGAGCAGTCTCCCCATCCCAACGTTATTTAGTGCTGTAGGCTCCATTTGGTTTATTTGTTATTACTCTGTGCAATGGCCTGTCCTGCTCTAAACCTGAATGCACCAGGGCTGTTACAGTATCTTCAGCTTAGCAATTCAAAATGAATCTCACCAGCTGCAAGGTGTGCAATGGCAGACAGCCGTGTGTTGCGCACCAGTGCTCAATCATACTTGTAAGCACCTGTCAGGGATTAAACTTTAAAAAACCAGGTAAATGGGCTAAAACTGAACAGCTCTAATAACCAAAACTGAAAACATCATCTTTAAAAATGGGACAGTAGTATGCCGGCGACAACATACTGTATCAGAAAAGCAACACAGCTTGTCCTCTGCCCCACTTAGGACAACTGGAGGACATGGCAGAGGAAACATTTTGCTGCATTCTGGAGCTGCAGTATTCTGAACAATTAATACCATTAGGATACATTGGGCAGTGGTGTTAAGAAAGAATAAACCATTATTTAAAGCAAAGGAACTGTGGAGTAAGAAACTTTGCCGCTATTCTACAGTAACTCTTTGGGCAACGAAAAAATGCTCGAGAAGTGTTAACCGTGGTTAATAAGTCAGCTATTTCCTTGAGCCTCAAAACGTTTGCAGATAACATCTGTGTTTAACGCGTTGCTCACAAATCAAAAGCTAATATTAGTAACCTTAAATAACCTAATTGTTACATCAAAATAGTATGCTGCTTTGAAATGTTGAAAGTGCCTTTCCAGCACTTTTTAGACAAGCCTTTTAAAAAGAAAAGAAACCACAAAACTAACACCACTGTCGTAACTAGAAACATATCTAGAATATAGTCTGTTTACATGCAACATGCTTATCAGCTGTGAGGCATGCAGTTTCACACCATCCCTACAAGCCTGGTCATCGTTCTTCCTAGTTTAGATAGATATTGTGATTTGCCCATAGCCACTATGTGAGAACATTGCCAAGAATTATTTGAGCCCATGTCTTCCAAAACCAACATATTCTGTCCACTGTACTACTTATCCTCTTTTGAATCTCTCCATGATAACAGAGACAAGACACCACAATCAGATTATTGTTGCCACAGGCACAGCTAAGCTGCATAGTTTTGAGGCTGAGATTTACTTATGTGCAACAAGGGCACTCTAGAAGATGTTGAACTGATTCAGATTAGGAGTGGGCAGAATCAGAATCTCCTGGTAGATCTCTGGGTGATTTGCAGAGCTCTGGGTAGATTCGCAAAGATTTTTGAGCCCCAATCATCTAACAATAGCAGTAACAAACTGACTATGAGGGTGATGGTGGTGATGATGATGATGGTATGCAGAAAGCTTGAAGTAATCCAGAGTGGGGTTTTTAAGTGGAGAGACTGTGAGCTCTGTTCACTTCTGGTACTCAAAACAAACTTCTGGGTCCAGAAAGCAAATTCAACTGAATAGTATCACTAGCGGGAACCAGCCCAACCAACATAACGCAAGTCCTGCTTGAGCAATGGGGCTTCTCTACCCTCCTCTCTGCACCCCTCCAAGTTAGCTGGAGATGTTAGGACAGGGGTAGGCAACCTAAGGCCTGGGGGCCGGATGCAGCCCAATCGCCGTCTCAATCCGGCCCGCAGATGGTCTGGGAATCAGCATGTTTTTACATGAGTAGAATGTGTGCTTTTAATTAAAATTCATCTCTGGGTTATTTGTGGGGCCTAGGAATTCATTCTTTTTTTCCAAAATATAGTCTGGCCCCCCCACATGGTCTGAGGGACGGTGGACCGGCCCATGGCTGAAAAAGGTTGCTGACCCCTGTGTTAGGGGAACCTCCAGAACAGTGTGTGTGTGTGTGTGTGTGTGTGTGTGTGTGTGTGTGTGTGTGAAAATGTTCAGACTAGCAAGCAGAAATGTTTGCACTGATGGAACAATTGCAGTGCTTAATTCCTCCCATCCTTCTGTAGGTTACTACAGCTTCAATAAAAGACTCCTATTCAACTGGATATCCTGCCACCAATGTGCATGGCATATTTCCAAAGCAAAGAAATAACGCTGGTAAAAGACTCTTGGTCCTTCATAAAGTTAGATGCAATTAGAGTACAAGTTCTGGCATTAACACTTAAATCAATAGGATGGTCAATGGAATTAATCCCCATGAATGCATGAGAAGGTGTCATGTATCAGGAGGCATACAAACACAAAAAAGGGATACATTTTGTATTATCTAGCTATGGACAATAACCCCCATCTAAAGTACACAAAAGCAACAGAAAATTATTTCAGTGGTCCTTGAGCTTAGATCTGAAAGGACAATATGGAACCATGAGAGCAAAGACCTCAGGATTGTGAGAAAAATGTGAGTGGCATTTTTATATCCTCGCTTTCTTACCTTAGGGTTAATTGCCAAATATTATGTTGTATTATTTATTAAATTAACTTTACTTTTGTCTCGCCATTCTCCAAGGCAGCTCACAACAAGCATTAAAAACACATACAGCTTTTTAAAAATTAAAATTAAAAAAGTAAATGTTACCATATTAAAAACCACACTGAATCAAAACAACTTTAAACCATTTAAAAACGCAAGAGAAGAAAATATGCCACACCCACCATTAAAAGACCCTACTAGAACAGCCAGTTCTAACATAAAAGGTTTTGCTTGTTGGCAAAAGGAAAGCAGAAAGGAGGCCATGGAAGGAAGTTCCACAATTGGGAGCAGCCACCAAGAAGGCCCTGTCAAATGCCCTCACCCTGTGAGGGTGGCAGGTCTGAGAGAAAGTTCCCCTCTAAGTTATCAAAACTGAGGCAGGCTCATATAGAAAGAAATGATCCTTCAGATAGCCTGGACCCAAGATATACATGGCTTTGTTGGTCATAACCAGCACTTTGAATTGTGCCCAGAAACAGACTGGTTGCCTGTTATAACAGGGGGTTTCTGTTCAATCCAGGCAGCAATTTGGCCGCAGCATCTTGTTTCCACTGAAGTTTCTGAACACTTTCTCATAGCAGCCCCAGATAGAGCACCTCACAGCAATGTTAGTGTTCTCTGGTCTTCAGAACAATTCTGTCTGCAGACCGATGGAGGGTAGGAAGGGGTGGCCAGAGAGACAACTCTGCTACCTCAGCCACTACTCTAGACTACTCAATCCACAGGCAAAATATATCTAGCCCTGAAAGTGGAATTTTTCCTTTCTCTCCCCAACTGTATGTCAAGAAGTCACTGGCATATGCACACACAAAATTCACATATTTCCAATGTTCCCCCATTATGGTCATGCCAATTCATTTTTTCCTACAAACTCTCTGCTTCTGGCTTTTGTGTGTAATGCAGTGGGAGCCAAACAGATAAAAGCCGGCACATAAAACAATTGGCTGCTCCCTAAACAAAGCTCCTTTTTCTGCAGATTAAAACAAAGATTAAGTATTTCTTGCCATACTAAGAAGTTTTCTGTTGTTAAATGCACAATAAGCAGCCCCTAGTCCTTAGTTTCCTCTGCTCCACTGACATAAGCGAATGATATTTTAGCATACCTACTTCATGTGGATGACAAATCACAATACAAAGGTGACAATTCAATTCTTGATTTTGTGATGCAGTGGGGCATCTTGTAGCAGATAAGTGGCTTCTACTCTGCCCTCACACATCTCTGAACTTTTCAAAATGCCTTATGCTTAGCGACAAAAAGAATATCCAAAGTTGGTTGTCTTCCTCCAACACATCCTTTGAAACTTATATTCAACTTGGGGAAAATTATGGTCCACAAAGATTTCTACTTATTTAAAATATTTGTTACCCATCCTTTATTGCAAAGCAATGGCAGAATAGGATACACGAAAATTTTAAACCATATATAATAAAAGACAAACATATATCCCATAATCTACACAAACTAAAACGTAATTCAGACTCAGACATTAATAAGCAATCTTCAGCTTTCGGGGCACCCACACACACAGTAGTTCACATATAGAATCATTAAGACAATAGAAGTATAAAATACAATTAGCTAGAACAGCAACAAGCATGATCCAGGCATTACTTCCAAAATCTCTTATCAGTAGGTTGGCCACAAAAGGTTCTTCTGTAACACTTTTGCAGGAGAAATTCAAGCACACAGCACAACTTTGAGTTTGTGCCATTACAGTCATACCTCGGGTTGCGAAAGTGATCCGTGCGGGAGGCACGTTCGCAACCCGCAGTGCCGCGTCTGCGCACATGCGTGACGCAATTTGGTGCTTCTGCGCATGCGCCAAAACCCAGAATTAACCCGTTCCAGTACTTCCCGGTGCAGCGCGGAGCACAACCCAAAAACGCGTAACCCGCAGCGTTCGCAACCCAAGGTATGACTGTAAACATTAAGCATTCTGTCACCTTAGCACAACAATTTGGAAAGTGATGAGGGAAATAAATTGAAAAGTGGGGGGTGATGAATATAAAGTAATAATGTAAATTATTATTATTATTATTATTATTATTATTATTATTATTATTATATTATGTAAACCTCCCCAAATCCGGATGAAGGCTCATCTTCACATATCTACCATACCCCGTAAACAAATCAGTCTGCTCAATAAAAACAGGATATAGTCTAAATACTATGAAAGCTTTAAGCAAGCAAATCAGGATGGATACTGAATAAACAGATCATTTGGGGGAGCCCTAAGTCTCAATCAAAGGCAGAGTTCACATTCTTTAGGAGTATTTTTTAACCTAATTTGGCAATTTGCACCTCACTGATGGTGTAAAAGTTAATTCACTGCCCATCTTCCCATAATCCCACAGACAGATGCAGGTACCACTTTTCTGCTTCCAGTCCTCATCCTAAAATGAGATCTAAAATCCAGGCGCCTCCATGAACTCTATGAAGTAAAGAAACGTTTCATGGATCTGACACAAGATTGTTTGCAAAGACACCCCACAATAGAGGGGAAATATGAGGACAGTGAGGTCAGAAGCACAAACATTAGAGGGCGGGGAAGGCAAGATCATTGTAAACAACCCCTGGTTCATTGCCTAAGTGAAACAGTTGCCAATTTGTAATCCATTATAAGTACAAAGGACACAATGCAAAAAATAAAAATCTTTTGTTGTTAACTCAAGAGAAATGAAATCATAAACAAATAAAAGAGGAGATAGCTAAGGGATCTCAAAAGCTTGTTGAGCTTGGACTTATTCCCTCAACTAGAACTTGTGGACATGATCCTCACTTACTTAACATTAAACTTGACTTTGTGCAAGCAGAGGGGACGCTGTTGCTTCCAGAATGCTGGTTGTGATTGCCCCCCTCCCACACTAGCATGAACAAACATACTCAGAGCTTGAAAACACATAATGATGCCTAAACCTAGGATTTCATCTTCTCTTCTGGATCTGGAAGAAACCACGACAAAACACTGAACATGCCTGCTCATCTTGCCTACTGAAGTAAATGAATCTTTTGTACAAAATACTTAACTTTGAGCCAGGTCATTCAATATTACGTATCTCTTGCTGTGCATTTTCATAGAATCATAGAGTTGGAAGAGACCACAAGGGCCATCCAGTCCAACCCCCTGCCAAGCAGGAAACACCATCAAAGCATTCTTGACATATGCCTGTCAAGCCTCTGCTTAAAGACCTCCAAAGAAGGAGACCTTCTTTTCCTTCATAAGTTAAGCAGCATGATTGAAAACCCCATAAAATGTTTGGTTAAAAAAAATCAAATAAAAAGAGCCAAAGGATCCAAAAGTATTACTTCTAGTGCCAACCAGGTCATGCAGTTTTGTTTGTAAATGATCTATGCTGGTACCAAGATCTATACCTAAGCAGGGCCATATGCATGCTATATTATTTTAGAAACTCTGCATCCAGAAAAGCTGGATTTTGTAATCTGTATGATTATGAAAACATTGCATGTACACATGCATTTTCATACATAAATGAAATGAATAATAGAAGGGGGAACTCAGGACAAAGGATGCCCCTCATGAGCCTTGCTTCAGTGAAATTGGGCCAGGTCCAGTCTCCCTCCCTTCACAAGTCCTTCCATGCTCCAGGGAGAAATGTGTGTGCACTTTCTCTGCTACAGACAGGGATGCTCTCTAGTGGCATGAGAGTACCACACAGATGCATCTCTCACCTGCAGTGGCTTCTGAACTTTTATTAGTGGCAGGGAGAGGGGATGTTCTGAGCCCCTATTTTTCTGCACGGGTTGGGTGTGGAACCCCCCCCTTCCCCCTACTTTTCCTCTGCTCCGAGTTTTTCACTACTTCCTCTCCAAGATATGGGCTCAGGATTTGGAGTGGGGTTTACACAAAATTGATTTAGCAAGTTTTATTTTGGATTTTTGGAGAAAGGTACAGATCGAGTCACTCTCACCCAACTCCTTCCACAAGGCACAGTTCTGAACAGGCACAATCTGGGCATGACTTGCAAGCTGATTTTAAAATCTGTCGAGTTCATGCATAGTTTGGCGTTTTCATTTTGCCTCCCTTTTTCCAAGTCTGCTTTTTAATGAATATTTTATACAATTTTACGTGAGCCACACAAACACATTGTTTTGATTTCAGTGGCAACGTGCACAGCAAGCCTATGCTTTGAGCCCTGCCCCTAACACCATGTCCTCTTTCAACAATTGCACAGTTGTCTGTGAAGAAAGGCCATCGCACGAGATCCTGCTCTCACAAGTCGGGACTCTGCAGCTGTCACTTGCGCTGGTAAGAAGCCATGGGAGAAACAGCAACAGAAAAGCAGCTGGTGAAGACACATCACCAGAGCCAGCCCTACCATTAGACAGAGTGAAGCCGCCTCCTCGGGCAGCTGATTTTGGGTGTCCTGAAAGGACAGCAAAATGCCATTTATTTATTATTACTCTATTTTTACTGTCAGGGAGGAGGAGAGGCATTTGTGGGATGTTCTATCCCAGGTATCAAAATAACTTGGGCCAGGCCTGCATGGCATTATTATCAGGCCTTTGGGTGGAAATTATGACATTTTGCGCTCCAAGACTGACGCAGTAGCATTCTAGAGCATCACATCTGGAACGTAATACTCTAGCGTTCTAGAGCATTACAAGAAGGACGCATTGTAATGCCCTAGCATTCTAGAGTGTTAAAACAAGGAAAGCCAAGCCAGGGATTTACAAAGGGTTTATTTCAGGATACAAACAGTCGCCCTGAACAAACACACATTAAACTCACTGTCTCATTATTTGTAACATTTGTGGAATGAATCACAGAGCAGTCATAGTGAATCTAGAAGTTCACTGGGAAGTGCTAAACAGTTTTAAAGACCTAAAGATCTGCGGATTTTCAGATAGAGTAAACACTGGCAATGAGCAAGTTTCCTAAACATGCCACATGTTTAGTCGGTGGGCAGGGGGGAAAGAGCTCTGTGGCACTGAGGTACAGATCAGTTGTGGCAAGTGGGGAGGCCCCAAACTTGCCCTAGCCAGGCAATCTGCTCAGGGGTAACTGGAGGCATCCCAGAGGGAGGGGTAGGCATGGGCAGTCCACCTCCCCCAGCTTACCAGAAGCTCTGGGTGTGCTGGATCAGGCCTCTGTGGGTCTCCCAAAACCTCCTCTGCCTGGGCTGCTGCTAAATTCAAAGAAATTCCAGGCCCCCTTGCACAGGTGGCTTGGGTAATAAATAAATAAAATAATAATAATAATAATAATAATAATAATAATAATAATAATAATTTATTAATACCCCGCCCATCTGGCTGGGTTTCCACAGCCACTCTGGGCAGTTTCCAGCAGAATATTAAAATGGAATGATTCATCCAGTATTAAAAGCTTCCCTAAACAGGGCTGCCTTCAGATGTCTACTAAAAGTCCTATAGTTGTTTATTTCTTTGACATCTGATGGGAGGGCGTTCCACAGGGAGGGCGCCACTACAGAAAAGACCCTCTGCCTGGTTCCCTGTAACCTCACTTCTCACGGTGAGGGAACCGCCAAAAAGCCCTCGGCACAGGATCTCAGTGTCCAGGCAGAACACTGGTTCCCCACAGATCCCTCTGAAGAGTTAACAGAAAGCTCTAACTCCCAGAAAAGGCTCTCCTCCTGAAAAGTGGGCCCATTCCGCCATGTTTCAGCCTTTTCCTAGGCTTCCCTCCCAAGCACAGAAGTCCAAAAGCTTCCAAAGGGCTGTAGGCCCAGGCGGAGGAAAGGGCCTAGAAAGAAAAATGGATCTGAGAGAGGAGAGAGAGAGAGAGAGAGAGAGAGAGAGAGAGAGAGAGAGAGAGAGAGAGAGAACACGAAAAACTTGTACAGAAAGCAGAAGGGAGCTGACAGAGGATCCAGGAAGCAAAGACAAAGGAAGAAAACAGAAGGGGAAATCCCTTCCAATATGGCGTTTTCGCCTTTTTCTTTTGCCATGCCTAGAGCAGGTGAGAAACCTCCTACCAATGATGAAGGCAGGAAATAGAACTGGAGTTTGGGGATTGTCTTGCCCCCTGATGTATTCCTCAAAATCTTAACTTCCTGCCAGTGGTGAGAGGGGTGGAGACAGCCCACATTGTGGATCCCAATTCTCCCCTACAGGAGAACAGATACATTCCCCCTACAGATGTTTACAGTGAAGACTGATCATGGTGGTGCATTTCCCAAGGAAGCATATTTTCTATTAATGATCTTCTGACTAAGGAATAAGGAATCTTCTCACTGGGAGAAAGGCCATAGCCCACTGGAGGATGTCCTGCATGCAAAAGGTTCCAGGGTAAAGCCTTGATATTTCTCAGTAGGGCTAGGAAAGACTCCAGGTTCAAACCCAGGAAAGATCCTAATGATCTGGCTCAGTGTGTGTAACAGTATCTGCAAGCTTGCTCTGCAACAAAATTGACACAGATTTCAAGTCTGCTTTTGTCAAGGAGATCAATGATAACCCATGGGGTGGGATCCAGCATTGCCTTTCAGGGAGTGGGCTGAGATCCAAGAGAGGAGCCCACTGTAGGAAGGGGAGAAGTGATTTTCACAAATTTATCCTCCCACAGCACCACTTCCAGCACTATTCTGGTGGTCCCTCCAGAGTAGCTTTCCAGGAAGCACAATGTCTACTGAAACCAACAGCAGAAGATTTGCATTTTGTGCCATGCATACTTTTTTCACAATTGTGTTTCCCATAATTCACATTTCCCTTGTGTCACATTGCCTGCAAAATGCAGGCATCCATTGCAGGCAGCCTTGAGTTCCCACAAGGTTCTTGACTAACCATCTGTGAATTACTGATAGTGGACACCTGTCTACAGGATAAATATAGCAGAGACATCTAACATATGTTACACAGATCACTTTAATAATGGGTGAAAAAAACCACCCACCACCCTACCACCTGTCAGAAATCTTTACTCACAGTTACCCTGAGACTGCACCCAGAGACATTATTGTCTTGTTCCCAAAACACACAACAAAGTTATTTGTTTCATATCTCTAGCCATGAGAGAGAGAGAGAGAGAGAGAGAACCAGAAATAAACCCATGACTTTGTTTGGGAAAGTCCATACAGGGCATCCACTCCAAAAGCACTGTTGCCACAGAATATGAAGGCTGAATCCCAAAATCCTGTTTTCAGGACCAGAGTTCACAGCTTCCGGGGATCCCCACCCCCACCTCAGTACTGCAGTTACCTGGTAAGGGTTATGTTCATTCAATAGTATGTGCATATCCTTGCATCCTCACCACTAAATAAGTAGGGAGAGCAAGACTGATTTTTAAAATGATGAATTAAGCACAAACCCACCCTCCCTCCCTCCCTGCTGTTCAACCATAAACAGTACTATGGACTCCCATACTTGGCACTTCACTGGAAGGATTTGCACTCTGAGAACGTCAACCTTAGGAAAACTATTGTAAGGTTTGTCACATGGCCACCTGATCATATCAGCCACAGATTCCAGTGAAGCAGCTGTTTAGTCAATAGGAAGAAAACAAGTTGCAAAGCAGAGTGAGTTGCTCCTTCTTTGTGTTCTAGCTACAATATGAAGCAGTGCCCACTCCTCCCATTTTTCCACCCAGGGGTTGGTAAAGATGGTACCCACCAAAAGGGCAGGCCCGGGGCGGCACAAAAAGCATGCCTCTCCACTCTGCCTCAGAGTGGGTATAAGCCCACCAGCCCATCCACACACTCCCTGGGCCATTCCTCTGCTGCTCTAGGTGGCCAGGCGAGGCACTCCATCTCCTCTGGGCAGACGAATCTGGTGACTGGCATGGGCTGTTGTTGCAGAAGCCCTGTGGAGGCTCCTCCCCGGTCAGCTGGCACAAAGGACAGGGGGGCACTGTTAATGGGGTGCAATACAGCTCTTTGCCAAGGGTGCAAGGGAGTTTAGGTAGGTATGCCTCAGTTTCCATCACCATGTCATTTTCCTGGTAAAGTTTTCTTTTATTGAATCCATCCCCTTCAGTCATACCAATATTGGTTTTGAAAGGCTAACAGGATGCATGCATGATTTCTTTATTTGTGGCAGGCTAATTGAGACCACAGGCTACATACTTTTAAAATATGGGGTATCATTTGGGAGATATGGAGAATCCAGCCTTGCTGCAAAGCACAGCATGAAGTTCCTTCTCCCTATCCAAATATTATTTTTTAAAAGTAAATAAAAAAGATATCTTCTCTTTCCAATTTGCGTCTAAAACTAGTAATTTTGTTAAGAAAGGTAAACTTCTGGCTTTGGTATGATGCTGTAACAGAAAATGCTACATATTATCCATTTCAGAAGTCAGAGTTGTGTTTCTAACAACAAAGTTACACTTTGTGTGTTAAACTGTAAATTATGTTACCCTTGAAATAAGCCACTCACAGAAAGAATCCACTTAAGTGTGACACTATGTGATGTGTTACAACTATAAAAGCCAGGACAATAATAATAATAATAATAATAATAATAATAATAATAATAATAATAAAAACAGCCAGTTGTCTGCTTGAATAAAGATTTTAGAAAAGCTCTTCTTCAGGGTATGCAGGCTATGGACTTAAAACTGTGGTGATAATTGTCCCCTAGGAAAGAAAGGGAATTGCCTATCTGAACGGGAGAAAGGGGGAAAGCAAAATAAGACAGAATGCTTTTCCCTTGCTTGATCCAGATAAAATTGCTCCATGGCGAATCAAGAACTATTTGCTCCAAACTGTTCTGGAGTAGTGCAGCAGCCATGTCTTCCTTTCGGAGCGTAAGGTGACACTTTGCGCTGCATAGCAACTTGCCACACAGGCAAAAGGGCTCTGCTGTAAATAGACCTACCTCATTTAGAAACTTTACCCCAACCATCATCAGCTAGGAGAGGCTGAAATAGAACCTCTCCTCCTACGCCTGGATTCTCGCACATTGGGCCAAGCCCCCTTGCAGAGGGGCAGGTGTGCAAGACACCTCCAAAGGAAGGTGACAAGATTGCTGGAGGTCTTGCAACCACAGGGGTCAAAAGTCAAGTGCCAGCTGATGGAGGCTCCCTCTCTAGGTTTTGAATATGTGCTTCCTTCCCCTCTGGTCCTCTTCTAGAAAACTAAGTCCTGATCCCAGTAGTATCAGGGCAGAGTTAGTGACTGGAAGAGAGAGATGGGACCTTGAGTGGGAACTCAGCAAGCAATTGGCTTCTGCTTGTTGTCCCCCTCCTGCCCCTAGAGAGCTTCCCTCCTGCCTTCCTGCCAGGACTGGCTCCCTTAACCACCCTAACCTGGAGTTCCTCTAAGAAAGAGGACACTTTCAACACAGGACCACCCCCAGGGGGACATGGAGAATCCCTACACAGTCGGGTACTGAAAAGGTAACTGGTGCTTGATGTGATGGGGAAGGCACAGGAGGCTCCAAAGCAGACCGAGCTTAGAAGGTTGGCAAGCAACAAAATGCTGGGGGCAAAGAGAAAGAAACATTGTCCCAGTAGTCAGGAAGAAAGCGCAATAGTAAGAGAAATGGTTCTAGATTCTTCATCCTCCAGCAACTTCATCCTCCAGCGATTTAATCCTAAAGTGTGTGGAATGAGGCTACTATGGTGAAAAAATGCCATCCTGCAGGTACAAGGGATCACTTTTGGAATTATGCTTTCCATGGGCTTTCTGGGATAGCTCAGTCGGTAGAGCCTGAAACTCTTAATGTCAGGATCGCTGGGCAAAAGATTCCTGCATTGCTGGGGGTTGGAACAGATGACCCTTGGTGTCCCTTCCAGCTCTACAGTTCTATGATACTATGTTGGAATAGGCCCACAGGTGTGAAGCAGCAACCCCACATAAAAGCAATAACAATAATGGTTGCTGTTGCTGTGGGGAAGGCAGTCTGGCAGCAGGCCAGTCAGACCCTGAGAAAGAAAGAAAGCGTAAACCAATTTGTGTCTCCAAACCCAGCGAGTAATCCGGTGAAGAAGCGTGGCGCGCAGCAGCACTTCCTCCGCCTCTCCATGCAGTTATGCAGCACGCCTGCGGTCTCTTCCACACGACCAGAGCGAAGGGGGGGGGAGCAGAGGCAGCGGCTTTCATCTCCCCCAATCCTAGCCGCCTCCGATGGCACCTAACCCACGCAGAGCCCTCTGTATATGTCTCTCGGCTGGAACTGCAGGCAGGCAGCCCTAATCTCCCGCCGAGCCATTCCAGAACGCCGCTTTTGACACAAGCCCGCTCTCGCAGCAGCCTGACCTATGCGCGCCTGTCAATCGGGAAAAGTGGCCACAGCAAAGGGTGGGAGGGAGAATAGAGAGACGAGTGGATTAGGGGAGAAGAGCCAGCCAGATCCAAGGCAACCACAGCGCCCGCCTGCCTTGCTCTTCCCCCGCATGCGCTCAAGAGAGAGGGAGAGGGAGAGGGACTGCGAGAGCTGCCCACGGGGACAGCAGGGAGATCTCCAAGCACAAAGAGAGGGTGGGCTGGGGAATCCGGGCTGAGCACTCCGTGTTCTGTTAGACAGGCAGAAGAGGAAACGGCCCACTGCAGTCCTTGCCCTTTGCAGGTGAACGAGCTGCAATTGAAGCATCTTAACCTGGGGGAGGCGGGGTGGGGAGGGAGACGGACATCTCACGCGTGCGTAAAGGGAGGAATCTCGCCCACATCTCCTCTGACGTTGCAGAGCGGATTTCCAACTCCCCGGACCCCCCCCCCCTTTCCTTTCCCTATTCGAGGTGGGTTTTAACCCTGTGCGATCTTTGGGGGTGGGGAAGCTTCGCGTCCCAAACACAAATGCATCTTATTATTGCAGGCGTAAAGTGGGCGCCGTGGACCCCCGCCAGGGGGCAACGGCAAAGCGCCCCCTTCCCTATCGAGGGCCAGTCGACCCGTCCGCCCAGAATCCCATCCCAAGGCCTCGCCATCTCGTCCGGGCGTCGGGCCAAACCCCCGGTAGTGGCGGTGGGTTTTCTCGGGCTTTCCTTCGCTGACCTTCGCCGCTAAAAATAGCTGCGGTGTGTCCGCACGCACATCGCGCGTCGCTTTCGCCCTCCAGCAGTCCTGTCCCGCTTGCAATGCTGGAAGGGAAGCGGATCGAGGCAGCGCAGAGGCGAAGGCTGGGGGACACCTTAAAAACATGCCAATATAGGAGATCTTACGGGGTTGAGAGAGAACAGAAGGACATCATCCCATTCCCATGGAGAAGTCGAGTTTCGCTTCCATCCCATATGCCAGGCATGTCAAACCTGCGGCCCTCCAGATGTTTTGGCCTACAACTCCCATGATCCCTAGCTAGCAGGACCAGTGGTTGGGGAAGATGGGAATTGTAGTCCAAAACATCTGGAGGGCCGCAGGTTTGACATGCCTGCCATATGCCATAATGCCTTTGCCCCTGATAACCTTCCCCTTGGCTTCATCAACTGGGCAAGAGTCTCCAAAATAAACCGAGCCACAATCCTACACCCTTTCACGATCTCTCTCTCTCCACCCTCTTCCCAAGACCCAGGCCAGGGGTGACAACTTGAATAAAATATTCGGGGGGGGGGAGGTAAGCAGCGCCCCATATAATCGATTACAAGACACGGCACACGCACACCATTTGAATGGCAATGGCAGCCCCTTCAAATATTCTAGGAGGGGCAGAAGGTCCTTGGCTCGTAGGAGTTGTCTGCTATCCCAGGCCCCATGTTGCGCTTCTGAGGCTGTGATTTGAAGCCCTCGTGTTGAAGGCAGCCGGACTTCCACTTCCGAAGCAGCCTACAAGCCAGGAGCGAAGACTGCATTGCCCTGCTCCGCGCGCTCCTCTCCTTCCCAAGCCCACCCCGAGGATCTCGCAACGTGGGCACCCAAAAAAAGTAGCGCGGGGGTGACGGGCCAGGAGGAGACGTTCCGGAGCTGTCAAGGCGCACCAGGGATCCTCCGCAGGGACAGCACTTCCAGGAGAGCAGGGGAGAGAAGGACGCCCCACTGAATTGCATTGCGCCACTCTCGCCAAGGCGCACCCACCCACCCTGCTCCTTGTACTGGCGACCCTTTTCCCTCTCCCCCCACCCATGAAGCCCGATCAGCGCCCCGGGGAACCGCAGACGCGACGCCCGGCCCGCCGGCCCAGCCCCTTGCCTTTTCCGCCCCGCGCTCGCCCCATACCTTCTCCTGGGCCCGGGTGAGCTTCTTCTGCATGTTGCTGGCGATTTTCCCTGCGGTGACTCCCTTGCCCATCTCAGCCATCTTGCTGTCCTTTTAAAAATATATGTAGATGTCTTAAAGCTGTGCGGTGGTGGTGGTTAAATTGATCAGACCGAGAGGAAGAGGGGAAAGAGCAGGAGCGAAACAATGGCCATAGCCCTCTTCAAGAGCCGGGGACCCGCAGGATACAGCCTTTTAAAGAGACAGTGCAGCCCAGGCGCGGCGGCCTCTTAAAGGGACAGCGCGCCCTGCTCCGGAGCAGGACGAGGACGGGAGCCTAGCGAGAGCAAGCGAAGAAGCAATAAACTTTAGGCTAAGCATGGAGGAGAAGCCTATGGGCATCGTGATTTGAAAAATAAATAGATGCACAATGATTCTTGCCCCATTTGCTTTCTGCAAGGATGAGGGTTAAGTCTCAGGGTTTCAGCAGTGCATCTGACCACCTTTTTCGGCAACTTTTTAATTTTTGTTGTGTCCAAACGGATAGAAATGCACGATGGATGTCAAGTCTTTGATTCCTCTGGGTGCTGCAGTTTTACGATGAAATCGCAGTGGCCCTCATCCTCTTTGAACTTTATCAAATATCCTGCGTTTTTATTATTCTCCTCTTCCCCTAGAGCAATGTGCATTTCTCTGGTTGAAATTAAATGCACCCGCCACTTGGCAGACTTCTTAAAAGGAATCTGGAGATAATCTTCATAATAATACATGAATGTTGGATGATGGTGATGCAATCAAAGTACTATACATAATTCTTTGCCTGCAAGGTAGGGAAAAGGCAAATGGCTCTTTGCTCTAAGGATATTAAAATCCTAACATAGTGGGAATGACAACCATGGTTAAGCAGAGATGGCAGAGACAATTGGGCACCTTTTTCTACTTAAGGTTTATTTGACAAGAATTGGCACCTGTGTTTGTCACCAGGGTCACTGAACATAGAACCTCTGATAATGTATAAAATAACTTCCATTTATTCCTGAATAACCACAGGCATCTCTCACACATCCGAGATGTAGGCAACATAACTTCCAAGCTGATGGATTCAGACCAATGACCCAGTATCCTGTTCTCACAGTGATCAACCAGATAAATGCAACACACAAACGTCATTATGATCATGGTTCAAAAATCACAAATACACATTAAAATCCAAAAAAACAGTCAGCGATAAAATAGGCTCTTCCCCCTGTGTTCTGAAGACCTGCATGAATAAATGCACCTTTAGCTGATGCCTGAATGAAACCAACATAATGAACACTACCACCAATAAGGGCCTGCTCTGTGGTAGCCCCATAGTCTGCATTTACTAAAGACACCAGAAACTGAGTATCCCCCACTGGATTAAAATCCAGGTTGGTGATCAACTCCTGCCTGAAAACCAATGTCCCCACTGTGGAAGGACATGTGGATCCAGAATTGGCCTCCACAATCACGGACTCATTGTTAAAACCATATTTATGGAAGACAATCTTACTCGGCTATGAGTGATTGCCAAAAAGAAGGGAAGAATAATTTCAAGTAACTTGGGTCCTGAGCCATTTAGGACTTTGTACACTAATATTAACAACTTGAATTGGTGTTAGAAATTGACCTTCCTTTTGTGATTATACACACACCATTTTCCTGGGGGGGAAATCACCTAATGTACAAAAAACACACTCATTGTACTATTAGTGCTTTAATTGATAGCTTGATCAAACAGAAATTTGGGCTCCAATACAACTTTAGTGGGACGCGAGTGGTGCTGTGGTCTAAACCACAGAGCCTAGGGCTTGCCGATCAGAAGGTTGGCAGTTCGAATCCCCGCGACGGGGTGAGCTCCCGTTGTTTGGTCCCAGCTCCTGCCAACCTAGCAGTTTGAAAGCACATCAAAATGCAAGTAGATAAATAGGTACTGCTACAGCGGGAAGGTAAACAGTGTTTCCGTGTGCTGCTCTGGTTCACCAGAAGTGACTTTGCCATGCTGGCCACATGACCTAGAAGCTGTACGCCTGCTCCCTTGGCCAATAACACGAAATGAGCGCCGCAACCCCAGACTCAGTCACGACTGGACCTAATCTAATGGTCAGGGGTCCCTTTACCTTTACCTTTACAACTTTATAGACACAGACCTGCCACAGTCATGGACACATTGCCCTGTCAAAATAAATCAATCAATCAGTATTTGTACCAATTAACGCAGGCAGCTTTGTCAAAAAGGGAATTACATATCCAGCATGTTTGTTTGTTTTTGTTTGTTTTCTTGGTTTACAAAAGTATGTGCAATGTCTCCTCTTTCAAGTTACATTTTCTACAGATCCATTTCATTTGTTGAGACATTAGTGTTACATTAGGAAGAAAAGGGGGAAAGAGGTGGAGGGGGGAAATGGTGAGTTGGGGTGGGGTGGGGTGGGTGGCGATGTTTCTATTTTACTTAATGTATGTGTGGGGTTTTGTGTCAGCGTTGCTTGTGCAGGTTCCCTTTGCTATTTGTTTGTGTTCCTTTGGTGGTGAGAGAGGTTGGGGTTGGCCTAGGGTGTGGTTGTTCATTTGTGATTGACTGTGGTGATCTTTGTTTTCATGTGTGAGTGGGGTGGGTGGATGTTTTGGATCAGGTTAGCCATATTGATTCGTATGCTGTTGGCGGAGTCTTATCGTTGTCTTGTTGGGCTGTGATATGTGATAAATGGGAGCCATACCACGATGAAGTAATCTTCTTCTATTTGTTCCCGTATCCAGCATCTGTTTGTGAGTATGGTTCCTCATCCAACTCCAGATATACCCCTGACTAGATTGAGGTGCTTGAATATTATAATCAGTTTGGATTGTTAGTTTTATATGCCCAACAGGGCCAGCTCAAAACATTCTGCTGCCTTAGGTGGGACAACAAATGCTCTCCACCCCTGCCCAAGTCAGAGGCATTATACCCAAGACTGACCACGTTATTTTGGCACCTGAGGCAGATAATCCCATTGTTCTCTCTCCCTAGAAGTAAAAACACAATCCTAATAAATAAAGTAATAAATAATTTGTCACCCAAAATCATCTGCCCAAGGCTACCACTTCTATTAGCCTAATAGGATCAGCCCCAATGCTCAATAAATAAGCAAAACTGTTACGTAAATATAGCCATTTCCCAATTTTTATTAGTCATGTGACAGTGTGCAACTTTTTACATGTTATATCCATTTTAATGGTTTTGTTTGTGTATGCACTATGCATTGGATAAATACATTAAAAACTGACCCTTTGGTTGATAAATTTGGGTGGTGAGAAATTTTAATTGTTGGAGGCGAGAAAGCAGGGTACATTTGTTTCTATTTCAAGCCTTTTTGGTTCTGGGGCAGTCCTGAAATGAACCCCCCCCCCATATATATATATATATATATATATATATATATATATATATATATATATATATAAGATAGCCTTTCAAGGGGAAATTAATAGCATTCCCTCCCTGAATTAAACTGTAGGTTAGCTCACAGTAGCTCACAGTTGCTTACAATGCAACCCTAGCACCATGCCTATTCAGAAGTAAGTCCTGTTGAATTGATTGGTGCTTACTTCCATGTAGATTGGGTTAGGATTGCAGGCTGCCTGCCTCATTCAAACAGAGCCTCCCTCACACTTTATATCTGGTCCCCGCTCCTTAACTGATGGGAGTGTCCTCTTCAGGCTCTGGCTGGAATGCTGAGATTCCACACCTATCAGGCGATAAGCTCTTAACCCACTGCAGAATCATCATAGTCTAACTTCCTAGACTATTCGCAATCTACATAGCAGAAAAATGCTTTGCCAGCAGTGATAACCAGCTCATACCAATTTATTTTTATTGATTGACTGTCCCAATTCTTGTTTTTGTTTCAAATTTGCAGGAGATAATATTGATCCGCTGGGTTGTGGTGTGCCAGACCCACGCCCCTCATTTTAAATATCCAATAGCAAAATTTAAATAACAGAGGAGAGAGGTTTCAGTGAACAAAAGGTAGATCTATGGGAATTGTTGCCCAATGACTAGTTCAAGGGTGTGCACAGCATATAACAGAACTGTGAAATTCACTCCCACAAAAGGCAGTGGTGACCACCAACTTGGACAGCTTTAACAGAGGATTTCAAGGAGAAGCCTATCAATAGCTACTGGTCAGGATGACTATACCCATTGCTGGAAACCTATGGGCATTTGGTTGGCCACGGTGCAAACAGGATGCTGGACTAGATGGGCCACTGGCCTGATCCATCAGGGCTATTCTTATGTTCTTATGCTAATGGAATAGAATCTGGCTAGCAAAAGAAGAATGGTGATTCATCTAGTGACAAATAATTCTAGAAGGGCAGGAACAGGAACAGAGACAACATTTTAAAAGATTAGATTAAGAATGGGCAGCAGCATCCATCTATCCCATGTTTCTCGATTACCTGGTTGTTCACAGGACAGTCGCTGAGAATTTCTCGACTTGCCCTGAGCAAGCTAGAGTCCATATGTACGCAGAAAGTGATCTGTGCCTGCATATTCCTCACTAAATGGAGAAGTGCTTGTGGAAATGGCTGTTGCATGTACAATTTCCCAGCTAGGTTTTGCAGATGTAGAGGGGCAACCTATGTACATATGAACACCTTAAAATGCAGTGGTGTTGTGTGTCCCCCATCCCCCGGCACTTTTTTACATTGCTTTGCAGACCAGAGAGAGGCTGGGGTTGCCTTAACCCAATGTGCAATACCTGATTTGTTTCCCCACACCAAATTCCTATTCAGTAAAGTTGCCATCTGAGCATACACAACTGCTGCCTCAAATGCACACATCTCAGCTTAACCACAGCTGATGGTTTTAAATCAGATAGAAGTTGCATTCCTCCAGAAACTACAGGACGCATATAAATTGTGGCTACCGGCATGTATACAGTACTCTGCTTCAAACTGCCCTGGAGTCAGAGTGAAGGATAATGTGCTCACAGCCTTACCTGTAGTTACAGTGAATAGCATGAATCAAATGTAGCTGTCCTCACCTCTCTGCTGAACAGGTGATTGGTGCTATTCAGAGTAACTAAGGGAGAGACAACAGTGTAATATTCATTCCAGCAAGAGAGGCATGCAATCGTTAGCACACTGCCATATTTCAGGTCAGTTTCAAATACTGGTGCACCAAACATTTTATCACTGTCTTTGCATCTTCTCAGCGTTCAGAATATTGGTAAATTGGGATAAATTAATTCATCTCAGATTTACTTCAATTTTTATGCCATGGCAATATACAGCAAGCGATGGCAACTAGTGACTATAATGATTATGTGTGGCAGTAATTTTTTCTTCATTTTTCAATCATTCATTGCCGCCTGATTAGATATATATACAATAGACCGAGGCCACCAACCGCATGACTATTTCTGGTCTTGAGTGCTCCACAAACTTTGAGGCTAAATATCTCAAGCTGCCCAAAGGTTATAGAATACCATCAACTGTTGTTGCTGCTGTTGGCTTAAAAAAATGTACACAGAGTAGATATAAAAGCAATAATGAAATGTTTGGATCATCAAAATTTCAGCAATTTGAAAGTTCATCTGGACAAGCATATTGTTTCCAGAATTCTAGACTGGGGACCCGCGGTGAGCCTCAGTACTGCAGCCCACCCTTTGACCACACCAGTGTTTAACTGGGTTGGTGTCAGCAGCAGCAATTCCTTGTGTGTGCAGGGCATAGGCATGCATGTTATGGAGAGTGAAGGCAGGAACAGAAGAAATTGGGATGAGGTGAGAGAGAGCAAAAGCAGAAGCCCTTGGAGACACTTCTGTGTTGTCTGGCAGCTCCTCTTCTTCACAATAAAACTCACACCCTCGTTCCCATCTGGACTGCTGCTGAGCCAAGAAGCTTCATCTCCCTCCTTCGAGGGGACAGGGTGAGAGGGGGCACAGAAGGAAATCAGGAGGAGATCAGAAATCAGAACCTGGAATCAGCAGGGTTGCTAATTCACACCATTGATTCATAGCCAATTCCAGCAAGAGGGGGTTGCAGATAAGCCCAACCAATGGCATACCGGTAACTGCTCCCAGGAAGTTTCTGGGATGAATTTGGGATGCGTAAATGGTCTTTTATCTTCCAGGGCTGCCTAGCCAGCTGCATTCCTGAGATAATTATTGTATGGGGTCAATCAAGTGACACATTGATAAGGCAAAACCTAGGTGATATCTGGTGTTTGTCTTTGGCCTACTAGCTTAGAGTTTTCATGCTTTAACAGCCTGACATTATTGAGGAGACTACTGTATCTGCTTCCAGAAATGACTACACATTGTTAGGAAAGCATTAGCTACCTAACAAAGCAAACTTATGTATTAGCCCCTTAGAGCTTCCTAAAGTGCAAAGGCACTTTTGACCAATCCGGGAAGAATGAATGGGCAAAGAGATCAATGAAATGGCAGGACTATTTCCTTTCTGCATCCTAGCCAACTCTTATACCGTATACATATAGCTACTACTGGTAGCATTGTCTCCAGGTTAGCAGCTGGCAGCCTGATCAGAAAAGGATGCTACAATGTGAGCTAATCTTGTGGCATTTTCAAAATCAAGTGAAGAACTGATAACAAAGTTCTTAGAGAAGAGTTCTCTGACAAACAAACTGTTGCCATAAGGAAGCTTAACTTCAGGGTCTAACCAAACAAGAGACTTATAAGATTAAGATAGCAAAAGGCAGTCAAAGAATGAGGCTGCATAAGATCATCATCATCAGACTCTAGATTCTGCCAAAAGTTAATTAGCCTCTTCCAGGCAGTGATCACAGCTACAGATAATTTAACATTCCTTGTATGCTAAAAGGAAAAAGTCCTTTAGTGCTGACAAGGATGAATTGGTAAATCCTTTCCTATATTTGCCACTGTAATTCTATTATCTAAACTTTGAAAAAATATATAATGTGCTCTGCAAGAATATTGTTTGCATAGGCTACAATAGTCATGGAAAGGTATTTTGTTTTGCTTGACCTCAAGAGGTATCAGCTCTGCAAGGCTGTACAAATACAGTGGTGCAAATGCCCCGTAAGACAAAATTTTCGCTTAAAGAAAGGATTTTTCTAGCGGAGGTTGCCTCGCTAGACAAATTCGTTTTACGAAAAATTCGTCTAGCGAATCACGGTTTCCCATAGGAATGCATTGAAATTCAATTAATGCGTTCCTATGGGCAATTTTTTTTAAAAAAAAATTCAATGCATTCCTATGGGATTCGCTAGACAAATTTTTCGTTATAAGAATAGACCCGTGGAACGAATTAAATTCGTCTAGTGAGGCACCACTGTACATTGATCTGACCTGAAAAGCTTACCAGTCTACAGATTCTTATTTACACTAGCATGTATTGCAGGTGCAACACAAACTTAAGTATGGCAATTCTCTACAGAGCACATCATATCATGCCAGGTTTGAGGAGGTAGAGATGTGGCTGCCAATGTCTCAATGTGCATTCCCAGTTTTGCATTGGCAAGGGAAAGCAGGTTTTGGCTGGGCAGTTTAAAGCACTACACAGGACTCATGGAAAGCCCCACACAGTATATTAAATCTTGGCTTCAAAGCACTTAATCTCCAGATACCAGTGTGACATCAGATAACTAACTTCTCTGCAGTGGCTCCCTGTCTGTGGAATGCTCTCCCCAGGGAAGTTTGCCTGGCACCTTCATTATAAACCTTTAGGCACCAGCCCCCCCCCCCAAATGTTCCTTTTTAACCAGTCCTAGGTGGCCTGATTTACTTCCTATGCTATTTTAAAATGTGTTTTTTTTGGGGGGGGCTATTGGGTTGTTGGGGTTGTTGCTTTCATTTTGATTATATATTTTGTGCTTTTATATTTTTATTTTGTTCTGTGAACTGCCCAGAGACCTCCGGGTATAGGGAGATATATAAATTCAATGATGGAGGAGGAGGGGGGGAGGAGGAAAGCACACACTATTCATTTCATCAAAGATATTTGCATTGACATTGACACAGTTGTCTGCACTGCAATTCACGTGACAGAAACATTTTTCATAGCATCCACAGTGTGGATGAATTTCACATCCAGAGTGAACCAGTTCATAAGAATCCTGAATGTGTGAAACGTAATCCCATGTGGCTTCCATCCCAAATTACTCTATTTCCAAGCTGGAAATATCTGCTTCTTTGAAAAATGTATCCTTGTGTATGATTTGAACATCCTGGTGGATCTGAACAGCCTGGTGGATGGTGTGTGTGAACACCCCCACCCCCACCGCCCTCTTTTTCATTCATTGACATGTGTTCACTGTTGCAGCTGTACATTGTAGCATTCACTATTGCCTTTGAGATAAATAACCTACACACTTCAAATTATTTTACGGGTGGGACCGGTTCAGTATGTGTGAGAGGAAAACCAAGTCAGCACACTCCTGAAACATCTGAACAGTGTTGGGTTGGTACAGATGTCAAAGCTTACTTCTTTAACATCAAAATGAGTGTTGTCTGCTCCTACAAAACCAAGAGTCACTTCATTATGACCAACTTCCACCAGCCTTGAGTTTTCTAAGTGTTTTGATAGGTGGGAATCAGACAGGTATTTATTGTTATTTTTCATCTCAAGGAATACTGGTACTTGAGATGTCCTGTTTATGACTGGCAAGGAATGAACAATCTTGATAACAGATCAAGTCACTGTATGCCTCCCTCCCCTTCCATCACCCCCATAGCAGGAAGCAGTTATTTGAGAAAATTTTGGTAGATTTCTTCAACCAGTCAATAAATCTAGTTTCTCAGGACTTTCTAAATGAAACTTTCTGAACAATTTGAGCCAGGTTTTCAAGCTTTTATTTCAAAGTAAGCATCCCCCCCATCTCATCCACCACCCTGCTGGAATAGATATGAAAGTCAATATAGACAGACTATTGGAAAAAAATAATAGCACCATCTGGTGGTGTTTTGGTTCTATACAGCAAAATGTCTTTGATTTGATTCAGGCAATTGAATTGCTCACAGAATATAAGTGCTTCATTGCACATTGATACACATTTATTTTTCAACTGCACTCATAGCCCAGGAGCAGAATTTTGTTAAATACACCTTTTTCCAGTTGGGCAAATAAAAATTCATACTATACAAGAATAGGACTCGTGTCAAGTCCTGAAAATAACTGCCACAACCAGGCTGTGCAACTGTTACCCAACAAGAAAGCAAGAGAAAAGGGAGGAAACCACAAATGAACTACAGTAGAAGCTGGGAAATTCACCTGGGCACATGCTTCATCATTTTGTGCATAGCAAATGACAAAAGTATCATGCCCGGAAAGTAATCAAGGGCACAAACAGGCAGACCTAATGCAGCCACCACAATGGAGGATCCTAAAGTTGCTGCGAGATTTCAGTCCATTCAGTTTTCCATACGTACTTATGAACTGCAATGGTGCGATTTAATCAGTACTGTTTCAAATTAAAATCTATGCCAGTTTCTGGGATTCCCAGTAGCCACATTTGACTTTTTATCTGGATTTATAGATACCTGGCAAAGATAACAACACAGCAAGACTAAGTGAGCTTTAATTTGCTCATCCGTTCACTTTATACATCAATCATTACAGGTGATGATGGTTCTCTTTCTTGCTGATTTGTGGTGCTTTTGGTTGACAGAAATGTTTTAAACCGGGGGTGGGGGACCTATGGCCAATGGGTCAGTCCTGGCCCCTTGCTGAATTTCACCTGGTGAACTTTGAAGGTATGGATCAAGATGGTAGGAAACCTACTCAATATGCCCTTTCTTCTTTGAAGATGTGGATTGAAATGAACCAGCCTTTGAAAGTATAGACAGTACACCACACCTGCACTTTCAAATCTCTCCCTTCTGAAAACTGCCCTGTGCTGGGTAATCTCCTGTTTGCAGAGGGATGGCTTGAAATCACTCTGTCAGCTTGCTGAATTTCAAACATGCAGGAGAGATGTGGAATTTTTTATTTTATTTATTTTATATTTACTTGCAGGTGGCTTTCAATTGATCCCACCACCACCACCACCTTGTGAGCCATGAGAAAGTCTGCCATTTTGCAGAGGTGGGCCCACAATACATGTTCACAGTATGGTGAAGACAGCACAAATAAAGGAAAAACTTTGGGCTAAATGAGATGCTTGGAGCATGATAATGTGAAACCGTCTTGGTTGGTCAAGAGGTGTAGGGATTTATCCTCACTTCTTTTTCACAGTTAGTTGTTCCTCTTCAACTACCTAGTATGCATTTCAATAACACCTCCGATAACATTATGAATTATACTGCTCCTAAGCAGTAAGAAGGGTGATTTATATTCCTCTCTCTATCCTCTACTTTTTAAAGGAAATGTGGAGGGGGGAAACTGAACAGGAACTAGCCTGCAACAAAGCATAATGAGACCCAAAAATGGTCTAGTAAAACCAACATATTGTGATTATTGGTGAAA
Organism: Zootoca vivipara; assembly: GCF_963506605.1. NCBI lineage: Eukaryota > Metazoa > Chordata > Lepidosauria > Squamata > Lacertidae > Zootoca > Zootoca vivipara. The sequence goes on along the minus strand of NC_083276.1, from coordinate 87,609,840 downwards.
AAGAAGCATTTGTTTAAGGCAGAACAAAAAAATGGTCTAGTAAAACCAACATATTGTGATTATTGGTGAAAAAGAAGCATTTGTTTAAGGCAGAACAGTGCTAAATAAATTAAAATAATGAAAACAGCAACAACAAGAAAATATATGGGTAGAAACAAGCAGAACTTAAAAGGAACTCAAACTTGGCTTTCTGAATGTACTCTGCAAGTTCAATAATAGCATCTTATCCTCTTCACTTTGATAGATAGTGGACAGATTACATAAGTACTGCACAGTATCATTTTTCTGGGGATAATATCTGTCTGCTAGTGAATGCCAGCAGTGCTTAGACTCGGCACATAGGTCAGGCCTTCTCCCAAAGCTGCAAACTAGGCTCTTCTTAACTTGGGAATGTGAGAGTTGGAAATAAACTCACTCTGTCAGCGAAGGATGGGGGTGGGGGGACATTCTGACTCGGAGTCAACCTGACCAACCCAGAACAAACTTTTCACAGGATAATCCTGGAGATAAACCAGATAATACAAAATATGGGTTCGGTCCAGAAATAACTTGTCATGCTTTAAGTTCCATTGAAACAGCATGTAAACCCAATTAACTTTTCCTGGATTGAAGCAAGAGGGTTGGGAAAGGAAAATATCAAGGGCACTGAAGTCACTGCACTAATTTTTCTACAGCACATAACGGATGGGTGGTAGTTTGAAAAACAGAGAATAAATTCTATTGATGCAATTATGATATTGTAGCATTGGGCCATACTAGCATGTGCAGTATGAATGAATTCTAGAGCCAAAGAATATGGTTAGGATGTGCTCCAGGGGCTGATTGGCATAAATTTCAATTCATAGCACCTACCCTTAATAGCGTCTGATACAGCAAGAGGCAAGTATGCAGCCCCAGGCAATGTGTCTCTGCATTCATTTTTTAATATAAAAAAACTTGAAATTATGTGCAGGGCATCTTTGCCCTGTTGATTTCAGGATCTTCCATGCCACCTGGCTACGTATTTCCTTCTTTTGAGGACTCTCACATTTGTCCCTTGACTAATACCTGAACAAGTGGGCTTTAGGTCAGTCAGAAAGTAAAAGCAAATCTGGGGGGGGGGGGGTGTCAGCTTGTTGCAGCATAAACAAAAAGTCTTCTTACACCTTAAAGACTGCTACTGGTACTACTACTACTACTACCACCACCATTAACCTGCCTTTTCCCCAGTCCAGGACTCATGGTGGCTTTAACTAGAACAAGCTAAAAATACATAACTATTTATTATTAAAATGTCATTAGTAAAGGTAAAGGGACCCCTGACCATTAGGTCCAGTCGTGACCGACTCTGGGGTTGCGGCGCTCATCTCGCATTATTGGCCGAGGGAGCCGGCGTACAGCTTCTGGGTCATCTGGCCAGCATGACAAAGCTGCTTATGGAGGAACCAGAGCAGCGCATGGAAACGCCGTTTACCTTCCCGCCAGATTGGTACCTATTTATCTACTTGCAGTTTGACATGCTTTCGAACTGCTAGGTTGGCTGGAGCTGGGACTGAGCAATGGGAGCTCACTCCGCCGCAGGGATTTGAACCGCCAACCTTCTGATCAGCAAGCCCTAGGCTCTGTGGTTTAACCCACAGCGCCACCTGGGTCGTAATTAGACATCAATAAAATTCAAATAATATTAGAAGACCCATTAAAAACCACAGGCAATAATAGTTCTCAAAGGCCTGTTGGAATAGAAAGGTCTTCAGATGCTGGTGGAAGAACAGCAAGGAGGGAGCCAGTCTAAGTTCTCTAGGAAAGGAGTTCCAAAGTGTGGGAGCAGCCACCACCGGGAAGGCCCTCTCTCGAGTCCCCACCAAGCATGCCGCTGAGGGAGGCGGGACCTAGAGAAGATCTCAGAGCCCAGGCATGAGGGAATGATTTATTATGAAGAGCTTTTCTGAATCTGATGAAGTAGACTGTATAGACCAGGCATCCCCAAACTGCGGCCCTCCAGATGTTTTGGCCTACAACTCCCATGATCCCTAGCTAACAGAACCAGTGGTCGAGGAAGATGGGAAATGTAGTCCAAAACATCTGGAGGGCCGAAGTTTGGGGATGCCTGGTATAGACTGTAGGCAACAAAGCTTATGCTGTAATAAATGTGTTTGGATTGCTGGCATGAGGCAGAATAGCCCTATGATGTCTTTTGTTTTTAAAGCTGCTGACAAGTGCAACAATTTCAGACAAAATCCAGGGCTGATATATAATTACTTTATTATGGCTAAGGGACAAGTAGGGAGAATGATCAAAGTAACTAAAAGTATTTATTAATGATAGAAAACTATTAAAATGTTTCTCTTTATTTTTATATCATATGAAAAGTTAACTTACAAAAGATTACCATAAAAACATATTATGACTTTTGATAACAGCTAATGCAACAGTCCAAATTACTGTACCATAAAGAATTCAAGCTGAGAATCAGTTATTTGATCCCCACATAACCAAGTTCTCAGAGTTTGCCAAAAGCAAGCCTAAATATTGAGAGCACACAAGTTTTGATTCTCTGCTGAACTTCTCCAGAGATGGAGAAAGGGCTTCACAAGATAGTTGGACAGATTCACATTTGGAAAATTAATGTGAAGCTGAGATTAGTAAATGTCAAGGTAGTAACTAATGAAATATCTAATGTAAATGTTTCAAAGTGAATAACTTTCATCCATTTTGTACATATCCTTATTCAATCTTACTCGCAACCATTTAGCTGCAGGTATAAAATGGTTTCACTACACAGTAATTGCTTTAATAATGCTTTCTGCATAACGGTCAGATTGCTGTCCTCCCATCCTGTTTCAAACATAAACTTGTCTGGTTGCCACTAGCTATGCAACTTGCTTATATGAGCAACTACAAAGTGCACATTTTTCAAGTACATAAACACCATGTAATTTATCTATCTGTCCTAGAGAGGGCAGTAGCCCACACAAATAATAAAGTTTTATGTAAAAGCAGGATAATACAATGTGCAATTACAAAAAAATGCCAAGATACTAAAGTAAAGCTTTTATTTAAAATGAAAGCTATATTTGTAATAACTGTAAAAAAAATTTAAAATGACAGATATAAAAATTTTTTTTGCCATTTCTGTGACTTGTTGGCTTAAATTTACATAAATTTTATATTCCTTTTGTATATTATTCTAAAAAGCTTTTATGGAATAAAAATCAAACATTGGAATCTATAAGTTTGCCTATAAGTTTAATAATTTTCTTTAAAATGTCTCCATATTTCAAAATATTATCCTAGTTTTTTCGTACATTATAGTTAATACACAAAAACTATCAAAAAGTTAACCAAAGTCAAAGTGGGAGTTCCTAAAAAGATACCGAAGAGAGCAAACAAACAAACATTACTAATCAGTGTTTTTCCTGCAGTCAGTCACACTTATCTTTAAGAATGAGTTTATATCTTATGCATGTTATAATTGCAGATATCCTGAGGATGTAAATCTGTTACCAGTTATCTCATAATCAACTATCACAGATTGCTGCCTTTTTATCACAGGCCTAGTCATAGGAACCCAGCTGGAAGAGGTGACAAAGTGATTACTATTTTGGCTATCATTTACTAGAATTTTGCAGAGGACATCTCAGTTCTTCTCAAAGGTAATGGCTTAAAGACTATGACACTGAACTGGTACAACTGCTGCCTTTACCATATCTCTCAAACTGGATTCCCAGCATAAAGAGGAATGGTTCTAATTTGTACTTGCAGGATGTTTTGCATGAACATATATAATTGTTTAGCAGGAGAACGATAAACCTCTAGGGAGGCACATAAAGCTTGATTACAGGAATCCCATCATGCACCTTTCAGTCAGAGGTCAGGCTGAGGAGCTTCCGGAAGGTCCTGCTACCAGTTCCTGTCAGCAAATTTCACATTGATGGAGTTTGCAGGAGTCAATAGTCCATGGGTTTTGGCATAAGTTGTTTTAGTTTTTGGAGAAATTTTTATTTCAAAATTTTGAAGCAGCTTGAAGGAGAGAAAAACAGAACACTAGAATTAATAAAAACTGGATATGAGAAAGGCAACAAGAATGTTGATAGTCCTAACAGCCTACATTGTGACAGAATCCAGAAAGAGCCTTATTGATTCCCAACAGTGGCAAGAGAGGTGTTTTTGTGAAGCAGCCATCTCAAACTGTTCATTGCCTAGCTACTGGCATCCATTGCCCTTTAACACGTGCTTCCATTTACCTGTTATGGCTAACAGCTGTTCTCTGTGAATACCTATTTTGTAAAATGCTCTCTCATCCAATGGTCATCATCACCACCTCTTGTAGCAGTAAGTTCTGCAATTTATTTATGAATTGTGTAAGTATGCTCTCTCCTTTGAAACTACTGCTAATCAGTTTGATTGGCGACTCAAATTCTCAAACTACCAGAGGGGTGAGGCATTGATCCAGGTAGAATACCCTAGGGCACTACAGAGACCCCATGTGGTGTCCACTTGAAGTGGAGCACTGACAGTTCTGGGGCACACTACTACAGTGAGACTTTCTCAGAGTAATTGGATCAGATGGTGTGCCTTCTGAACAGCTTTCACCCCTAGAACCCCTTTTCACTGGGTATGAAAATAAGCTGCTACTGAAAGGGCCCAATTATTAGGCCCTTTGCTGTAGTCTTCAGAGCCTTGTGTGCCAGGACAGAGTGGAAGAGTTTTTCATAAACACTCAGTGAACAGTTGTTTTTGGAAGGTCCAAAGACTGAACTAAGGCTGCAGTCCTGTGTGTACCTGAGAGTAAATGCCATGGAACTGAGCAGGGCTTACTTCTGAGTAAACATGCTTTGGATTTATTTCAATACAAGGCTACATTAGTATGCACACTAGCAGTAAGTCCCACTAAGCAGAGTGTGGTTTATTTCTCAATAGGCAACTGCAGGATTGGACTGTAAGATTGTGCTATGGGGGAACTCCCTAGCACAGCCACTATCTGCCCAAAGCCAGCTTGCTATAGGCCCCAAACAGCTGATTGGCACTTATAGGAAGGCTGCTGAGATCAGCTGTGGTATGGAGTGCATGGTGGGGAAATCCATGGCATAGCTGATGCCTATCCAAAAAAGGTGGGATATAATAAAAATTAGAATAACCTGATAACCTATAAGTGCTGATCAACTAACCTATAAGTGCTGATCAACTGATTGACACTTACAGCAAGCCCCAAAGTGGGGCTTGGTATAAAGCCAAATATATTTGCATGACTATTTTGAATTGAAGCTATTCATGCAAAGGGTCTTCCTCTGTGGCTGCAGTTTGAGCCACACCCACAAAATATTTTTTGTTCTGCTTTATGTCTGAAGGTCCTGCCAACCTGTCAAAATGACTGACATGGGGTTGAGGCAGCCAGGATCTGGTTTGCTAGTTAGATCATGTTCCTTACCCCTGCCTTAGGGGAAGGACAATATCAGAAATTATATACTGGATAAGTGAATGATTTCATTATATGATTCAAATTAAGAATTGGGAAAGCTAGCTTATTTGCTATTACAAATCACTCTTAGGACCATAAATATATAGCCTTTTTTTACTTTGAGTTCAACAATACTGGCACTTACAGCCAAATGGCCCATGTGACTTGCACCTGTGGAGTACTTTGAGGATTGGGTCTAACAGTGTGAACCACTATGTGTCTACTCAGAAGTAAATCCTATTAAGTTTGATGGGGCTTGCTCCCATGTAAAAGGGTACAGGATTGCAAACTAAGTTACTTATTGGCATTGCATTTATAGACCCCAATCCTTGCAAAAAATTATACATATGCTAAACTTTAAACATGTAAGCAGTCGCACTGAAAAGAAAGCTATTGCTGGTTCAGAGAATTAATCTGCATTTCTGAAATACAAAACCACACATATTTTAAACATTTTATATAGCAAGGAGATGTGCTTTAGTAGCCTGCTTACCTGTATTAGTGCAAGGTGAATTTCAAGCTCAGCAACTCTTTTTCCTATACAACTACGTATACCATAACCAAAGGGGATGGAACCAAAATTATCCACTCTGTCCATATTGCTTTTCCTTAGCCAGCGCTCAGGCTGGAACTCATTTGCTAATGGGAAATTCTCTTCCTGATATGATGTAGCATAATGACAGAGTGCCAGCTGGGTCTAATGAAACAAATGAACATATATTTATATATAATTCCCCAAAATGCCTGTTAATGAACTACTTATAGTTTCCTAAATACTGTATACATTTTATGCCATTTAATATAAATTCAGATTATTCACAAGGATCAATACAATTGCTTTAAAAGTTTTTTAAAAAATTGGACAAGTTAAGATGCTAAGAGTGCAACCCTATATACGTGTACTCAGAAGTGAGTCCCACCAAGTTCAATAAAACCGGCTGACCGATATGTATAGGATTTCAGCCTAAATCTGACAAAACAGAACTGATCCATTTATAAAAAGTTTGCATTAAAAACTATACTTCTTTAACTTCACAAAAAGCTGCCATGCTCTCTAGATTCTTCCTCCTAGAAAAAAAAAAGTGTGGCTCATTAGGTCTACCTTAAGTAACTAGTGTGCTTCATGAGCGTGTCTCAAAATAACTATGTGTGTGTCTCCAAGCAATCTCAAATAAGTGGTTCCCTTCAAGGAGCACACCACACTAAATTTGACATCCTCTCACATAAAAGAAAACCAGGTGTTTGATGCTTCAGTTAGTTGCATCAGCATTATCAACTACTTTTATTGGGAGGGTTGTTGGATGCATGACTCAAATGCAGCTTCAAGGCAAAATCCATTTTTAAAAACCACTACCCTGCTTTTGGGATGTGGGTGGCGCTGTGGTCTAAACCACTGAGCCTCTTGGACTTGCTGATCAAACCCCTGCAAAGAGGTGAGCTCCCGTTGTTCGCTCCCAGGGCCAGCTCCTGCCAACCTAGCAGTTCGAAAGCACGTTAAAATGCAAGTAGATAAATAGGTACTGCTCCGGCGGGAAGGTAAACAGTGTTTCTGTGCGCTGCTCTGGCTTCGCTAGAAGCAGCTTAGTCATGCTGGCCACATGACCTGGAAGCTGTCTGCGGACGGACGCCGGCTCCCTCACCTCAGCCAGTAAAGCGAGATGAGCGCCGCAACACCAGAGTCGTCCACGACTCGACCTAACTGTCACAGGTCATTTACCTTTACCCTGCTTTTGGCATACCATTCAAGTGGGGTGGGGGTGAAAGCAACCAGCACTGTGGAAGAAAGTGGGCCAAGGGTGGTCAGAATGAATGGTTCACCAGTCTTCTTATGTCCAGTAATTTCTCCATTCAACAGCATGGCAAAGGGGAATACTGAAGCAGCTCATCTCATGTACCATGTCCCCTGATACATATTACCCACAAGGTAAAAGTCCTCTATCAGCTAGCTCCTGTTCCCATTCTTTATATCACTGTTTTACCCAACTTTTATCAGTGGAGAGCAGAATGACATGTAATTATACAAAAAGTACAATTTCAAGATACCAGTTCCTACACTCAAATAGGTCAAAAATACCATACAGTATAATTTTAGAATGTTTTGGGCACCTATGTTTTAAGCTAATGACCTCACATGGCCAGGGGTGTTCCTAGGTGCTTTAAGTACTCACTGCACATGCTCACAACATAAATTTGCATGTTCTAATTCATGTGTATAGATGGCTCTGAAAATTCAAAAAGGTGTATGGCTGTGCCCAGATGTCCAGTAAGCAAATGAATTTTCTTCTGTTTTTAAGAAGTTTTGTGTTTGTTTGTTTTTACAAAGGAAATCTGGGTCTCACAGCAAAAGAAAAGGAGCTTGGGATCCTGAATAACATCTCTGAACATGCCTAAAATTAAACCAGACTTTCACAAAATAGCTTATTTCTTAGCAAAGGCAGTTTCACGTATCTACAGAGTAAATCTGTGATTTCATCCTTCCCCACTCCTTTCACAAAGCCATTGTACAACTCACCCCTTTAGGTATCAAGTATCCTCCAACAACCATATCTTTCTGGGTTATTCTACCGTTTCCTGGTAACACTGGATATAACCTACAAACAAGTGTAAATTAGATATTCAATGCCTGTAATGTTATATTTCTTTAGAATTATTTGAAGGTGTCCACAAATGGGAAGATAAGAGGAATTCAGTGAGTAAACACTGTGTATTTTGATTTTTAACAAGGTTTTGACAAAGGCCTTCAACAATGGCACCTTTTTTATATAAAAATAGCATTAATTGGATAATAGAACAGGGCCCCAATACTAGCTAAATTGTTGGAAGTACAAGGTAAGAATAAACATTTTTTATTTTATTTTTTTACAATGTAGCCAAGTAAACAGGGAGTCTGCTTCAAGACTGATGCCTCTTAACAAATTGAACAGTGAGGCAGCCAAGTTCATAGAAAGTACCAATTTATTTAGGATGGCAAAATCTTAAAAAGATTGTGAAGAGCTCTAAACTCATGTTGGGCATGTCATCGCACCCATGCCTGTAGCAAGGCCATATTCCGGATCTAGTCTTCCTGACTGGGCAGAAAGAGGATGATTTGAAAATGAGGGGTTGTAAAAATCAGTTGCTTGTCATGCTCAGATCACTTCCTCCTGAGATTTTGGCTTTCAGCAGCTTTTCACCTCTGCAAAAGCAGGGGAACTATTATAACTTATTGGAGACTCATGGATGCAACTAATTTCCCGACAGCTCTGGGGTATTTTCTGGCTGATATGATTGGTGCTCCTGTCATGTCCTCCTTGATCTGTGGAATAAACAGGTGACCCAGGCTATTGACACAATCACACACACCCCAATGCCCTCTCCCACTTTATACAGCCTGACTCCTTGGTATATACCAGAGCTTAGGACAATGATATAAGCTGGGACATGACTTGAACACAGACAGAGGAAACCTCCAACTGAATGCAGCCAAACTAGAACCCAAATAAGGGCTCATTATTAAGCCTACTCAGTGGCAGTGAAGTCAGGACTATTATATCCAGTAGACCTTTTCCAGATACTGCAGGACATTTTATACTCTGACTCTAAGAAGTTGGTGGAACCAATGGTGGCCCATTATAATTTGTTTGCAAAGCATTTTGAGAATAGGGTTGCCTGCATCCACCAAGATATTGATTTCACTATTATAGCAGGTGAATCTCAAGAGGTGTTTAGAACATTATCTGGTTCTGTTGTTTCAGATGAGCTTCAGTTGGTATGGCTTGAGAACATGAACAAGGTGTGTGGATTGGTGTGGACAACCCCATGTGCTCTTAACCCATGGCCTTCATGGCTGATAAAAAGTAGTAAAGAGGGGGATGGACAGTTGCTTTTAGTTAATTAGTGTTCTTTTTATGTATTTGAAATTTTGTATTATATTTGCTTTTATAATTGTACGTCAATTTGTAGTAAGCACCAAGTAAATGTAATAAAGTAATACTACACCACTACTAATGCTAACAGCAACTACAGCAGCAACAACAGCAGCAACTACTATTATCACAAACTAAGTGATTGGGTAACAGATGAAATTCAATGGAAGTAAAATGATAAACATTCCTAGTTTCATATATAGAATCTAGATTGGCTAAAACCATACAGGATCTTGGGTGTATCATAGAAAACTCAGGGTCCTACAGCAATGAAGAAGATAAACTCAATATTAGAAAAGGGACTGCACTTCAATGGAAGTATCATAATGCCATTTTAAAAATCCATGATGCAGTCATCTCACCCAATCTCAGTAAGAGTAATGTCAAGCTGGAGAAAATATAGAAAAGAGCAATATGCCATATAAAATTAGACATGTTTATGCATAAGTAAACCCCACTATATTCAGTGGGGTTAGTGCATAGGATGGCAGTCTAAAATACTGAAGGAGATGGAGTATTATTATTATTATTATTATTATTATTATTATTATTACAGCAGCTATAATCCTAAACACACCTACTAGGGAGTAATCTCTACTGAACACCATAGAACTTACTTCTAAGTAAATGTGCATCTGATTGTGCTGTTAGAGAAGGTATGCGAGAATTTTACAAAATTATTTTATTCTGTTCACAAACCACAAACTGATCAGAAAAACATGAGAGGAGTTCCATCTCATGCAAAACATAATCAAATTAAGAAATGCTTGTTTGTTAGTTTTGTATCTTACTTGTCCACTATTGCCACTTGATCCTATGTTGGTTACTAGCATAAGCTGTCTTTCAAAAAGAATTATCCAACTTCATTGAGAATAGTCTATCAATAACTATTAGCCATACAAGTCTATCTTCGAAGACAGTATACAACCAACTATCTTTACTAACTAAAAAAGTGTCTTTCTCCACCATACCTTCCTTGTAATCTTCATTGAGGCAGCTGACTAGATTTTATTCAGGTGAAGTGGGAACCCATGGTTTCCTGTTGCATTCATGAGCCTGCATAAGCCTCAGGCTCATATGTTTTCTCTCCATGCACAAGAAACAGAAAGCCACCATTTCCATTACATCTGAATTTTGGGAAGCTACGGTATGGTTTTTTTCTAAACGTGATTGGCTAGCAAACTAGTTTAAAAACTAGTTTAAAACTGGTTTGTTTTAACTACCGGTAATCACACTTAGAACATACCACAGTTTCCTGCATTCAGACATAAGGGAGACAGTGGTTTGTTGAAAAGATAGAGTAGAAGTTCCCAATCTTGTCTTGTTGCATATCATAGGGAACAGGAGAGGAGTATGCAAACAGACTCTTGAAACAAGAGCACATTATGTAAAAATCACTTAGTTTAAACTATGGCAACTTTGTAACTTTGTGAAGCTGCAAGTGGAGCAAGTTTTTGAACCTACTGGCACAGTACTCCAAATATATAACTCCAAAGGAACTCTGTAATGTAGCAAACCTACAGCCCAATTCAAAGCCTGCTTAGTCAGCAAAAAGTCCAATTGAATTCAACATTGCTTGCTTTTATAAATGTGCATTGAGATGCAACCATAAATCACTATTTAAAACTACAGAGAATAGTGAGACATATCCTAATACAAATAATAAATGGGGGGTGTTAAAAACACAATTGCAATTTAGCTAAAACAAAGACGCAAAACAACAAGAAAGGAACAAACACGTTTAATGGTCAACTTAGTTTTTCTGCACTTACCTCAAAGTTTCTTTGAGAACGGCTCTGATCATTGGTAAGTTGGGGACGTCATGTGCATCAGGGATTTTATCTTTCCCCAAGTTATTGACTATCTCTTTATAGACGGAGTGCTGCACTTCCGGGTGCTTTGCTAACAGGTACGTCGCCCAAGATAAAGTGAATGAAGTCTAGGGCAGGGAAGAGACAGTATCAATGGGAGGGAAAACATTCAGTAATATTTGCTAAGCAGTAGCATTTTTCATTTTCAACCAATGGCTTATTATAACCTGAACAAAACACAGATTATGATTATTATTGTCCTTCATAACAACAGCTAATTTTTATAAAAGCTCTTACCCGAAGAGCACAATCCTATGCACTTTAACTCAGAAGTGACTGACTTCCCATGATAACCATGAGAAGGAGGGGGCAAGCAGCAATTACTCCACTCTTTCCAGTTTTGTGCTACGCTGCCTTCAGTCCCTCATTTCATTATTTTCATTATGTTCTGCATTATCATTTTTCTAAAAAGCTCTGGACAGCTTCTCTCAGTAGAGGCTGGGAGCTGTGCCTAACCACATAAGAAATTGCTGTGAGCTAAACAGTGTCTCCTCTCAGGTTCCCAGCTCCTTCACATCCTCTTCAAAACTGGCACTGTGCTGAAATAACTGAAGTGCTTTGAAGCCCAGTAGCAGCTGCCTTATTCTATTCAAAGTCTTTAATAACCCCTTTCTGTGCCTGCTGCTTTTATATTTAAAATCATAGTACTGGGGGACCAGGTCTTAGACACTTCCTTTCATATACCGCAATACAGAATCATGATAATCTGGTTATTACTAGCTACAGAGGGAGATATAAATTAAGACAAATGCTCTGAAAGCACAAAACATTGCCAATTCAGGTTCTATAAAAGAGCTTGCTTCAAAACTAAAAGTAGAAATGCATGTATAGAACATATATATATATAATTGATACACTTTGTTTTATTCTAAGGTCCTCAAGGTTTCCACCCTTCAGGCTTAAAATCAGAACCTACTAAATTCGGGTGTGGAATTAGTTTTAATTAAAGCAAATTATTTATGTTAAATGTTATCTTAATCATACTTCCATAGATTTTGCTGGGGAGAGTATTATAGTTCAAATCTGTAACATAAGGTAAAATAACATCAGCTCACCCTTACCAAGGGCCGGCCCTACCATGAGGCAGAGTAAGGCAGCTGCCTCAGGTGGCAAGTATTGAAGGGCAGGGAATGGAGAGAGCTGTGAGTGTGGGTGTGGGTGTTATGCAACCTATCCTGCACCCACGAAAGCCACTGCCCTTAAGATGCAGTGGAGGATGTTGAAATAAGATTCAATGGTCTGCTGAGCTTTTCTACATGGAATGGGAATGGGAGGGTGGAAGTTCTCACCCTTTGCTTCAGGCTTCAGGCACCCAAATGCCTTGAGTTGGCATGAAATACCATGAAATTACATAACAACACTCTCACTTTTGCCTTGCCATCTTTCTTAGAGAAACTCTGATAATGGTATTTGTTTTACATATATGCAGGCAGAAGCAGACTGGTTTGCTGCTCCTCAGACCACAGCTATAGCTTTACAGATTTATAGAATTTATTTATGTGTCTGAGGTAAGTCTAATATTAGAGAACAATGCAACAGCGGGTGACATGGTGGGACTGCACCTCCCATCACTACAACATACCAGGATGGAGAAGGGGGGGCACAGTGGCAATTATGACAGCACAGTGCAAATCCAGTGGGAGGGAGCACTGGATTGACCTCGCCACCACCACACCCCTCCTTCTCTCCGTTCCAACATGTTGCAGTGACTCAGACAAGCGAAGGTCAGGTGGGTGGTGCAGCCCCACTACATCATTTGCTGCTGCAACAATCGAAACATGAAATGTTGTTTATACTGTATTCCATAGGAAGGAAAACAATTCCATATTTATTTCTCCTTGGTTGCCTAAAAGCAGGTTTGTTTTTTGCCATATTTTTTTATTGTTTTTCCAAATTGTTACAAATCAAACCGAATTAATCCAATTTAATAGGCCTAAAAGGAGGTTGTAGCTTGCAGGTTTAAAGGTATTCTGTCTTGAGATAAATGGACCAGTCAGGGCCAGCCCTGCTTTGAGCCAAGGTGAGCCTCTAGGCTTAGGCAACACATTGGAAGGCTTAATATGAATCCTGATCCCATTGTCACCCTGGATTGAAACTCAGGCAAGGGAGAAACTAAAACAGTCCTGATTCTCTTTCTCCCCCTCCCCCGCTCTCTCATAAGGAATTTAGGAAATGTCCACTGAACAACAATAACAGCAATTATAGTGATAATGCAATAACAACAACAGTCATAGCAGTAAACTTACTGTATCAACTCCTGCCAAAAGCATCTCAGTCATATTGGCATAGATTTCTTCCACTGTAAGTTCTTTACTATTAAGCAGAGTTGTGAGAAGTCCACCATCTACCTCTTTCCCCTGGTCCAAAAGGGACTTTATATCATGTAATTTATTGTCGACATGAATTTGAGCTTTGCAATGAAGAAAGACAAAGGGGGAATGCATTTGTTAATCAGTGAGATTTCATTTCTCAAACTGTTATTTCTCTTTTGTCATTTGGTGACAGCAACCAACACAGGGCTTTCATAACAGGTTTAGAGTTGTGTGCTGGGGGTTTTTTTAAGCTCACTATGCATTGCTTGTTAGAAAACTGCCCTAGCTCTGCTAAGCAAAGTGATCTACTGGGCAAAGCACATAACTACAGCCCCACATAAATTCTGTTATACAGCAAATTACACTCAAAGTGGGGGAAGCGGCCTGGCCGCAGCTGAAATATGAGATCTTCTTTTCTTTTTGCTTTCTAGGTAAGGTGCAATGAGAAGTCAGGCCCAGTTGAGATGTTCCTCTAAAGTCTCCAAACCATAGTTTGGAAGATGGTAAAGGTGAAGGGACCCCTGACCATTAGGTCCAGTCGTGACCGACTCTTGGGTTGTGGCGCTCATCTCGCTTTATTGGCCAAGGGAGCCGGTGTACAGCTTCCAGGTCATGTGGACAGCATGACAAAGCTCACCACATGACCTGGAAACTGTACGCTGACGAACCAGAGCAGCGCACGGAAACGCCGTTTACCTTCCCGCCGGAGCGGGAAGGTAAACGTATCTATTTATCTACTTGCACTTACCTATTTATAACTTGCATGTACCTATTTATCTACTTGCACTTTGACATGCTTTCGAACTGCTAGGTTGGCAGGAGCAGGGACCAAGCTACAGGAGCTCACTCCGTCACGGGGATTCAAACCACCGATCTTCTGATCGGCAAGTCCTAGGCTCTGTGGTTTAACCCACAGTGCCAACCACTGTGGAATGGTCTAAAGCAGGTGTGGTGAACTTCACCTCCAAGGTCCAAATGCAGCCCTCTAGGTCTCTCTGTCTGGCCTCTCCCTGGGGCACACACCCTTTTCTCATGCCACGTCCCTCACAGGCCCTGCTCTGCACCTTCCCTGGCTGCTTCTGCCTTACTGGAATACATCCCTGAACTGCAATAATGCCTTGCTACATTTATTGAGGAAGAGGAAAACATTGCCCTCCAAGTAACTGCAAACATATGAAACCAAAATGATTTTTTTAAAAAACTTACTAAATCTGAAGAGTCCATCCCATGATCTACAGAATTCTCTCCAAGGTTTTGGAATAATTGGACGAAGCCATTTGGGGATGGCTCCTGCATACATGGTAGTCTTGAAACTACTGAACATCAACTCCAAAGCTTCAATGTATTCCACAGTCTTCTGGGGGATCTGGTTTTCCAAGCACCCCAGGCGGCACTCATACAGAATAGTTGCCACTCCTATAGAATAAAAATACCTTTGGATTTATTCTTTTCCTTTCCAAAGTAATTCAAGGTGCAGAACTAAAGCAAGCTAACAAACACCCACCCACACCCACAACAAGAACCAAAGGCCCAGTCCTATGCACATATTTGGGAGGGAGGCCCATTGTCTCAACACACATGGGATTAAGTTGCATGGCTATAATATTGTCTGTACATTTACACCAGTGCTAAATTACAGATAAGCTAAACAAGCTATAGATTAGGGCCCCACTCTCTTGGGGCCTCCAAAAAAATGTAAAGGAAAAAAATGTATTTCACTATTAATATACAGTGGATGCTTGGGTTGCGAACATGATCCATGCGGGAGGCACGCTCACAGCCTGTAGTGTTCTGCGTCTGCACACACACGGGTTGTGATTCGGTACCTCTGCGCATGTGCAAAGCACAATTTAGCGTTTGTGCGCATGCGCAAAGCACAATTTAGCATTTGTGCGCATGCACACACACGCCGAAACCCAGCAGTAACCTGTTCTGGTACTTCCAGGTTCGGCATGGAGCGCAACCCGAAAAGACGCAACCTGAAGCAGCTGTAACCCGATGTACGACTGTACTTCTTCTTAACTGTATTTCAGTTCAATAATTACTTTGATAAAATACATATTTTGTTATATGCAAATGGCTTTAGATGCCTATTAGGTTCATAAATTACCTCATAGCATATATTCAACACAAAAACAGTGACAATTTGTTGTTGACAAAGGACAGCTGGACATATAAAGGGCCCCATTACCTTCAGTAGCTTAGGGCCTCATGAAACCTAAATCCGTCCCCGATTTATACACAGCATTTTTTTGTGGAGTAAGGCAACATACACATAGCATATGGTGTAATGGTGCAAACACTGAATAATGCACTACGTTACACTGAAGAGGAATAATGTACAGTGCAACTTTATCCATCTGCAGCAGAGATGAGCAATATATGTGGACCAGTGTATGCCTGTTAATGACACCAGCTCCATCCACTGGTGTCCATGCCCACAGGCATGCAGTCTGTGAGCAGCCGTCCAACAACACATGTGCACTTTGCAGGCAAGAAAAGTCAACTACTCCTGATGTACTGTGGAATGTATTGCGAGACAATTATACTGTTCTTCTTAATAGCTGAATACTGCTTATCCAGACATTGTACCTTTGTGTTGAATATAAGTGTGTTCCCTTTGCCAACTTGAGTAATGCAAGAGCAGTTACAGTAGTAGTAGTAGTAGTAGTAGTAGTAGTTGTTGTTGTTGTTGTAGTTGTTGATGATAATAATAATAATAATAATAATAATAATAATAATAAACAATAATGGTTGATGAAACACCAACACAGCCACATCTTCCAATAATTTCTAATAATGAATGATCAATCTCACCTTCCAATGAATACTTGAAAAAAAGGTTGTTAACATTTGTCACTGTTTCCCCATCTTCTTCTTGATTTCTGAGAATGTGGATTCTCTTAATTAAATCTGCAATAACTTCATTAACTCCTCCTGAGAAAATGGCAACATCTTTGGGTTTTACCATTTTTTGCCTTAGTACACGCCTCATTTTTAGCCACTGTTCCCCTTCTCTGGAAGAAATAACAGTTTAAAACAATCTAAAGAATTATTTATGTCAATAAGTAAAAAAGAGAACATGTCTCATTAGAAAGCCATAACCAAATGTGTCTACTCTTGAGAGTGTTGTTGCAGGAATAATATTTGTGTGCTGGTTATTCAATCATTTAGATTCAACAAGAAGCAGATAGCACATTGCCTTACTGGTTATATATTACATATTTTACAAACTGGTCCTAGTCCAGTTTCAAGATAAATAACCATAAAAGGAGATAGCAGTGCCCTTGAAGTTGCCCATCAACTTGAATAGCAGGCTGAATAGGCAAACAGTTCACCTGGTCTCAGTTGTCGCTGCTATATTGAGATTATATTTCCATTTAGGTTGTATTACTTGTTTCTAAATGTGTGTTTGTGCATTAGCATATGCAAACCTGTGTCTTCTTTTGTCCTCTTGTGTTGAGTTTTTTTTCTGATTTATAAGAGGCCACCCTAGAGGTGAGGTGAAACTGTGTAGACTGATCAGATCAGTTAGGATACAATTACTGGTAAGTCCAGCTGCCTCCCCATTTCCCCCTCCTCCAAAAAGGTGCCTAGCACTGTTGTTTGAACATAGGAGATCTTTGTGTATAATGGAATATATCTGGATCAGTGCTGCTGAATTTTGTTATTAATATATATCAAACTAGGCAATGGGGCATCATAACAACTCACATGTAAATTAATTAGAAGTTTTGAGAAGAATGTGACCCATACTATTCATACCAATTTGATCAGAGTTTGTCCCCCGCTTCCATGAAATGCATCTAGTCCTTGCTAGCTTCCTTATATTCTTAAGTATATTGAGGGGAGATCTGATGTTAAGCTAGTGGACCTGATGGAGCTCAAACTTCTCCTTCTCCCCACTGTGCCCTTGGGGTATGTGGGTGGCTGCAATAGGAAGGAGAGGATCAGTAAGCCCCATTTACACAAGCAGAAGTCTGTTAAGCAAGCAAAATGCTGCAAGCAAGATGATACAAGTGGATATCATACTTTAAGTCTAATTATTAAATGTTCGCTTTCTCAATTGTGCCATGCCATTTCAAATTAAATGTAATTCACTTCAGTGGACTTTAAATATATATAACAGTGGGGTTTGTTCGACTGCATATTAAAAATGGGTGACATTCTGTGTTACGGTAGTTAAACACCGAATAGATCCATTGACGTTGATGGACTTAAGTTATGGGTTTACTCTGAGAATGACTAACATTCCAATAAATTTTTTGAATTTGACCAACATTGTCACACATTTAACTATGGAGGAAATGGAACATTCCATCACTGGACACTCCATTGAGATGTTGCTAACCTTTACTAATGTACCGTCTAGTTCTTACTACATAAAGCACTTAGCTGCTGCAATGTTATCATGTGATAAAAGCAGAAGAATGTCTGTGGGTCATAAAGGGATTGGCTTTCTTTGGAATAAGCACATTGCATCAATAATTACTCTGAATGTTCCCTAAGGGCATTTGCCAACACTCATCCCCATAGGTTACATGCATCATGTTACAAGCACATTCTTTCAAGAAACGCATTAATCAAAAACAGTTTATAATGTATCATCAGTGTCTTTTGTGCGAACCCAAAGATATAAACATTGTTTGGCAACATAATGCCAAAAAATACCATTCCACTCACGCAGATATAAGTCCTGTAGCTCTCCCCCGTAGATCCCTGTATTCCTGCCAGGAATCCATGTCAGCTCGTTGTGGCGCGGATCCTTCTTCCCGAAGAACCTGAGCAACCATGCCTCGATCTGCAATGGATACAACTAGTTTGGGACCAAAATGAGACTTGAAAATTTTTCCATATTCCCGAACGTGCTTCTGCTATGAATGAAAAGTAAATTTCAGATGAATACATTATTCATTCTTACCAGCAAGAAAAAATATAATCATATGGCTATTCAGTTAGAAATAATGAACTACATTATAGCCTGGTTTCCCAGATTCCCTGGCACCTGAAAAGCTGCTGTTGCAGAGTTCAAGGAGTCAAAGCAAAATGGGTTTTAATCTGATTTTAATCTGAGCCCAAGAATTGCCCCAGGGCATGGTTCCCTCTTCAAAATGCAACATTACAAGTTCTGTCATGGACAAATCTGTATTGTAACCCAGGGAATTAAAAACTTCAGCAATATGATCACTACAGGCATTCTACATAATTTCAAGAACTTGAAGTATAAGATCAGGTGTGCTTTCTGTTTTGCCCAGTTGTGAAGCTTATGAAAATGCTCTCTTTTTACCCCCCCCCCCAGTGGCCAAATATGTTTATCAGAGTTCAGGAGAATGTACTGTTAGAGCATGCAAACAATATATATTTATTCATTTTATGTAAGTTATATTATAAACATTATAAGAGTTTGACATAATCAACATTAGATGTGTCTGAATAATTTTTACAGTGTGTTAGGATTGGAATACGAACAGTGTGTTAAGAAATTCCAACAAACCTGAAATGGAACTTTGCCCACATTTTTAATGATTTGAAGTGACATTTTATTTATTTTACTTTATAATAAAAAGTTAACAAAGCAGTGTACAATAAAGGAAGATGAAGTATAAAACATGAAAGATTAAGAACTTTATACAGTGGTACCTCGGGTCTCGAACAGAATCCATTTCGGAAACCGGTTCAGCTTCTGAAACATTCAAAAACCGAAGAGCGGCTTTCCATTGGTTGCAAGAGCTTCTTGCATTCAGCAGAAGCTGTGTTGCACGTTCGGGTTCCAAAAAATGTTCAAAAACGGAAACATTTACTTCCAGGCTTTCGGCGTTCTAGAACCGAAGGTACCACTGTAAATGGAAGTCTATAAAGCCAGTAATACAATTATACAGTTATTATTCCATAAAATGGCAGGGTAAATGAAAGTCTTCTTAAATAAAAATATCATTACTGGCTGTCTAAATATCAGAATGCTAGGTGTTTCAAAATGTAGCTTATTCCAGAGGGCTGGAGCTGCAACTGCAAAAGCCCAGTTTCTAGTGTATGCTAAGCACACCTCTGGGGCATACAGAACTGAATAGTGCTGTTTCCAGGCAGAGATATATGAAGAGAAACAGTCCCTTAGGTAACCTGGTCTCAAATTGTTTAGGGCTAAAAAGAAAACATTGAAGTGAGCTCTGTAGCATGTTGGCAGCCAGAGCAGCACCCCCAGGACAGGTGCTATATGGTGCTGACTGCCTGTCCCAGTCAACAACCTATCTGCAATATTCTGCTCCAGCTGCAGTTTCTGGACTAAGCTTAAAGGAAGCCCCACATTAAACGCATTTCATTAATCCAGTCTTCAGGTTGCCAGTGCCAGGACCACAGCAGGCAAGCTTCTTTTCTTAGGCCAGGAAAAGCCATAGCTGTCTAATCAACTAAAGCTGACACAAGGCATTCCTACCCACCAAGGCCACATGCTCCTCAGGTGACACAGGAGACTATACAGATATTCCTTCAGAGAGAATGCAACCCCACCTAGAACAAGGTATGGTAGCTGACCTGTCTCCCAGATACAGAAACCACTCACCCACAGGGCTTCCACACTGCCAGGTTTTAAACTAAAAGAGGGAATCAACTAAGTTGTTGTGTGCTCAGAATGAGGTCTGCTCATGCAGTGGAACTCCCACCTCCCTCCGTGCTATGCTCTGGAAGGCTGGGGAAGAATCACAGAACAGGTTTGGGGCCATGTGGGAAGAGATGGGGGAAGTCCCACTGTGAGAATATACTTCCTTCCCCACATGCATACACCACTTAGGTTTATTGGCCCTCAACCCGCCTAGCACTGCGCTCTGTGCAGAGCCTGTACTCCTGACTCAGATCTAAGAAAGGAATAGAAATATTCGTCTTCAGCATACTGGTAACACTTTGCTCCTAATCCCGACACCTTCATATAGATATTAAAGAGCATTGAGTACAAATTCCAAAGGGGCAAACACCACTCCTCCAAAGCTACTCTCTGGTACTAACACTGCAGCAGTATAGGATCTACTAACAACATGCCACAAAACCAGTCCAGAAGGCTACTGTGGTCAGTGGTATCAAAAGCTGCTGAGAGATCAAGCAGAAGAAGCAAGAGCATACTCCCCTTCTCTCAATGAAGGTCGTACATCAGGGCAAACAAAGCCAATTCAGTCCCAAATCCAGATCTGAACCCAGACTGAAATGGGATGAAAATAGCTTCATCCAAGAATGGCTACAGGTCATCCACCACAACCATTTCAATCTCCTTTCCAAGAAAACATTAGCAGTTGGTTGGTAACTATCACAGACAAGTGGGTTGAGGGTTGCTTTTTGTTTCTAGGAACAGCCATATTAGTAAGCAAAATATTCCATTTTTGTTTAGTTCTTTCTTCTGCAATACTTTTGGTTTTCCCATTTCTTGGAAAAATCTATTTATGGTCTATATACTGATTGCCGGGGGGGGGGGAATATGTGCCCTTAAATGTCCCCACTTTACAGCAGCTTTAATCTTTTAAATACATTGCAAAATTCTATATAATTTTAGAGGGAAGGAGGCTTATTCATATAGCAATGAATCTCTGCCAGCTGGAGACAACAGGAGGACAATTATGAAAGAAGAGCTGGTGAAAAACATTTGAACTATGAAGAATGAAAAAAGTGCCTTCCCTAGCAGATTGTATTACATAAAGATGATAGATTATACTTCATTAAATAAATTGTGATTGAACCACTTTATTTCAAAACTGAGCAACGAAGTCTATTTAAAGAAAGAAAAACTAAAGTTGTGCTTGAGTATTCTGGGATTCATTTGGAAATTATGCTCAGCATTCAAGAACTACGGCTTGGATCCTAAACTGCCCTTCTATGAATGAAAAGAACTCTCATCCAAGGAAGGCTGCTGCAGGCAAAAGGAAAGGAGGTGATTTTCATCTGTTCCTTTTTTTCCCCTCCCATGTTGTTCCTGGAGGTCCCCAGACCTCCAAGCCATATTTTCAGAGAGCACAGAGGGCTGCAGAAAAAGAACAGAATAAGTGAAAATCACATTACCCGGCTTGTGCTAGCTGGAGTATTCTGTGAGAGTTCTGCTCTCATGAGAATTTAGGGATCCAATCTGCTATGGCCTCAGTAGTGCTGCAGAGAAGGGCTTTCTTCACCAAAACGAAACAAAACAGAAAATCTAAATCTGGCAATTAATTAAAAAAACCTCCTAATAATCCCAATGACGTTTAAATGCTGCGCTGTGAAATATTGCCTGCTCACTGCGCTCCCCAATGTCATACAAGCATTTAATCTTTGTTCAATCATTAAAACACTGTTTATAATTTATGTTCCCCCCCTGCTAATGCCACATACCACTTCACATGCAAATATACAGATTTTGGGAGGGTGGGAAAATCATTATCTGCTTTCTTGCTTAACAATGCAGAGAACACATTGCATAGCTATAGCTCTTCTAAAGGAAAGATGTTTCTCTTTAACCAAAGCAGAGCTAGGCATAGATGTTGTGGCCTGGCTTAATGTTGGAGTCAGGTTACTGACAAACAGAACCTTCATTGTAAAACCACTCAACTCCCTCCCCCACTTTCACATATGGTGATGCATGGAACATTCTGCATGTCAGACGGCATATTTTAAGTAGCTGCTGTGATTGCTCAAAGGTTTCAGATTATTATTTTCTTTTCTATTCACTTATGTTCTTAACAGAGTTTTATTAATTCTTTTAGAGAGTTGCATAAGTGTGGTGGTTTGCATAAAACCCTTGAACAAGAAAGCTACACAGTTCTACAGTCTGAGTCGTGTAGGCCTACTTGCTTGCTACCACTTCCTGTAGCTTCCAATGTATTGTAAATAGTTTATTTCCCTACATGGATGTACAATTGAAACAGACCGCTTGAGTTAATTATTTAATCAGCTATCCCCTTTCTATTGTGCAACCAACATTGTGAAAGGGTTGCTTTTATGTTAATATTTTCAATAAATGGATGGGTGATATGAGGAATCTAACATGCAGGTGCCTTTGTGAAGCCCACAGGCAGGAGCTGAGGGCACAGCAGCTACTAGTTTTCAGAGCCATGTTTCCTCTGAACTTGGAGGTAATATACAGCAATCATACCAAGTGCTGAGGCCTTGCTGATGATTTGGAACAATTGTCAAATAACAATAGTATGCTTATGGAAACTGGACCCTCTTTCAGTGATGTTTGATGCTGTTCTTCATTAAGTGTATGTGAAATAATCTTGATATTCATGCTGAGAACTCTTTAGTGCAGCTCATGACCTAATGGCATGAGTGGGCTATTATTGGTACGGATCAGAACCTACTTATACTACAAATCACTGGATTTGTACTGGACAGGACACTGGAGATCAATACATGGGAAATGTAGTTACAACAACAATGATAAATCCTAACCTGGTGATTACCGTAGCTTTATAGTGAATACACCCTTCTTGGGAGACTGTAGTAGTAGTTAGGATAATCTGCCTATATAAAGGCTAATGGTTACAGTTTCTTGACTGCTTTCCAGGGAATTTCCTTCAAATAAATATTGCAAGCTGTCCCACTTCAGGTATCTGAAGAAGTGTGCATGAACACGAAAGCTCATACCAAAATAAAAACTTAGTTGGTCTTTAAGGTGCTACTGAAGGATTTTTTTTATTTTACTTTGTCCCACTGAAGTACTAGTCAACTTCTAAAGCAAGGAGACAGTATGGTCAGTTGACACTATTGTTCCTAGACACACTATCCTACATGCCACAGTTCGTGGTCAGGCTGCACATTATGCTTAATGCGTAATAGCAGCTAGGCTTCTTGTTTTTATCGAAATAATTACAGCTATCGAGGTGGAATTGTAGTGCGCTGGGGACAGGAAGGTTATTCCTTCCCTCCCAAGCTGTGACCCTTCAGTTTCTTTTCTTAAAAAGAGTCCCCATTGTTGCCAATTCCGCCCTGTCTCTTCAGGTTTGATCCCTAATATTCTGAAGAGTTTAAGGCAATGAAGAGGTAGGGATGACCAAACACAGACTAGAGCTTCCGTTCTTTTGTGGCAGTGATGGTGATGTGAAAATCTTACTTATCTACTACCACTATACAGTATCCACAGTGGTCAATCAGCTGAACTTTTCTGGGTAGCTATGGGCCTGTTATATCCAGGTCTCTAATGGGACACCACACAAAAACACATTTTGCACCCCCGCCCCGAAGGACTTGGTGAATTTGCCATCCATGCTGTTCCTGGCACTTGACAGCGCTAACGTTTTACATCTGCTTCGCTGAGCCTTCCATCCCAGGGACCGGTGTGGGACTGCTTTATTTTCTTCCGGAGGTTGGCCTCATGAGGTTTTAAAATGACCAAAAAGGTTTACTTACACACTTACACACACACTATTGTTACTACCTTGACCATCAAATATTGCATACTGGGAAGTTTGGTAGTTGTGAGTAACTGCTGAGAGGTCCTTTCATATTCCCTTGCTAATGAAAGATAAGATAGGATATATCCCGCTAATATATTTAAGAGGGTGCTCTCAGTGGATCTTAGTGCTCACAGGGAAATGTGAGGGCAGACAGGAGTTAAGAAATGCATCACAACATTAAATTATTATTATTAATACTCCTGGCTCCATAGCAACCCTCCTGTTATGCGACCGGGGGTGGGGGGAGGGAGCTGAGCACATAACCAGATGTGGGCAAATTAGCAGCCAAGCGCTAACCATAAGCGGGGGGCGGGGAGAGATCTTAGTATTGCCTCTCTTCAAAATCACCCTGCCTTCCCCCCCCAAAAAAAAAAACCCGTTCAAGCTGGAAAACAGACAACTGCTAGTCCCACCACCCTCCTCAACCCCACGTCACGTGGTGCTCATCTCCCTGCCAGCATATGGGGCGGCGAACGGAGGAGTGGCGCCTTTTGGCGCGGGAGGAAGAGGCCTCGTCACCCACGCGGCGCCGTGGGCATTAGGGCACCGGGGAGCTGAACGAGGAGGAGCCGTGGCCTCCCTGCGTCTCCTCCAATCGCCACTGTTTCGCGCTCTCTTTCAATGGGGAGCGAGGGAGAGGGAAAGAAGGAAGGAAGGAAGTTCGCCGGGAAACGGGGAGGGTTTTAAAGCGCCCGCCTCCAGCTAAGGAGACGCTTGTACAACTTTCTCGCCGGCAGCTCATGCTGCTGCTTCTCTCCCCCCCCCCTCTCTTTCTCTCTCTCTTTCCCGTCAACCGAACCATATCTATCTATCTATCTATCTATCTATCTATCTATCTATCTATCTATCTATCTATCTATCTATCTATCTATCTATAATGTGCATACATACTAAACGTCCCCCCTTTCCCGGAGACCTGTGTAAACGAAGGCGACAAAATGGTCTCTCGCCGCTAGAGCTGAGGAGAAAGGTGCGGGTTTCAGCCCTGCGACCCCGGAACTCCCTCGTTAGCTCCGCGAACGGGAGCGGTGACCTCACGGACACACATAGGACGCACGAGGTTGCGTCACGCGCGTCAAGCAAATAGCCTTGACCAAAGTCTCGAGCTCAGACATTTCCCCGCAACACCTCCTTTCACGTTCTTTTCAGTCCCCTCGGAGCGCATCTGCCACAAAAAAAAAAAAAACCACCTCAGAAGTCACGCTTCAGACTTCAAAACTATTTAAATACCAGCTAGTTATATTTTCTGCCACCTATTTTCTGACTTGTCGGTAAAGTTATCAGACCGTTTTTTATACCGTATATAGCCTATAAAAAAGGACACGCGCGCACACCCTCCTACAATCTCTCTAGGTTGTATCTGCAACCCGATATTTTACAATAGGGTTCATATACTCCTCTGGAAAACAAAGCAAGGCTAAGTCTTGGGGAAATAACACAAAACTGATTTCATTTTCTGAAGGGTCACACACACACAAGAAAACTGCCCTCCTTGCTTCACAATCAGACGACAAGGGAGCCCTGCGAGGGGAGAGAGATGCGTGTGAAATCTTCCAGTCTCACAACCGTGGTTTACTCGCTCTTTTGTTGCCCAATTTCGTCGACCGCCTCCTGCCACGGATTCCCTTCCGCTCAATGGTACCTGGATCTCGTGAATGCGGCTGAAGCCATCCTTCCAGAATAACTCGACCAGATTGGAGAAGGTCTTGGGTCCGGGCATTTCCCTCAGGCTCCTCACTCTCTGGTGGCTCGGATGCTGGCAGGCGTCGAGGAGGAGCCCCCGGCCTCCACGGTCCGAAGCTGCCCCCATCTCGTCGTCGTCGTCGTCTTTGTCCTCCGCTCTCGCAGCTGCCTCCTTCTGCCCCTCCAGGAACGGGCTGCCTGAAAGTTTGGGCAGCTGGTGAAGCCTGGTGGCAAAAGCCACGCCGCCAACGCAGCTCCGGCGAGGCTCGAGCACCTGCCTGCAGTCCCTTCTCAAGACCTTGGCGAGGAGAGACATTTTCTCTGTCTGCTGCACTTCAGGGGCTGCCGCCTTTCATTGAGTCGCAGCTCCTCTGTGGGATTTCTCGTCCAGCAGTGCTTCTTCCCCAAACTCTTCGCTGCCTGAGCATCAGTGCACACAGACCATTATTAAAGGGTCCCTCCCCTGAGGCTGGAAAAAGGCGGGGTGGCCTCCTGCCACGAGGGGAAGGAGGCGGGGTGTATTCTGTTTCATTTAGGTCAGATGAAATGCCCCACATGAGTGTCTGATCTGAAACTGGTCAACATGCAGGTTTATCTACTCTCCTCCCCACTGTTTTGGCAAAAAAGGGGGGGAGGATTTGGCTGTGAGGTGCCTCTTTCTCTCGGTCGGCTTGGTTTCCATGTGTCAGCTGATGCTCAGCCCGATTCCTAAGCTGCACAAAGAAGTCAAAACAAAATAAAAAAAATCCTTCCAGTAGCACCTTAGAGACCAACTAAGTTTGTCAGAGGTATGAGCTTTCGTGTGCATGCACACTTCTTCAGATACACTGAAACAGAGGTCACCAGACCCTTATGTATAGTCCGAGGGTGGGGAGGGGTATTACTCAGAAGGGTGGTGGGAATGGGTGATTGGCTGACAGGAGTGGTGAAACTGTAGATGACTGTAACGACTGTTAACGACTGTAATTGGTCTTGCAGGGAAAAGCAAGGGCTGAGGTGCTAAAGAAAGCTTTATCATGTATAATGAGATGAGAATCCAGTGTCCCTATTCAGACCTGGTCTCTCCATGGTTTTAAGCTTGGTAATGAGCTGCAATTCAGCAACTTCGCTTTCCAGTCTGTTTCTGAAATTTTTCTGCAATAAAACAGCTACTTTGAGATCTTGTATAAAATGTCCTGGGAGATTGAAGTGTTCTCCTACTGGTTTTTCTGTCTTGTGATTCCTAATGTCAGATTTATGTCCATTTATCCTTTGGCGTAGGGTTTGGCCTGTTTGGACAAAGTTGCTGAACTTTGTCCCAGCAGCTCAATGTGCTCCCAGCCTGCTTTGTTCCAATTAAGTGATAATGAATGATAATAAATCTAGCAGTTGGGCTGCATTAAATGGAAAGGGGGAAATCACAAGGTATGCTAGGAAAATTGCCAGAATCTTCTAGTAATCTAACCGATTAACAGAGGCGGCATGGATGTGTGAAATTAAGAATGGGCAAATCCTGGGCATGAGTACCATAATTCCCTCAGTGGGTTTGTTCATAGAATTTTAGGGTTGGAAGGGACACCAAGGGTCAGATAGTCCAATCCCCTGCAATGCAGGAATCTCAACTAAAGCACCCAAGACAGATGGTCATCCAACCTCTGCTTAGAAACCTCCAAGGAAGGAGAGTCCACAATCTCCTGAGGGAGCTCATTCCACTGCCGAACAGCTCCTCCTGTCAAAAAGTTCTCCCTGATGTTTAGTCGGAATCTCCTTTCCTGTAACACAAAGCCATTGGTTCAAGTCCAACCCTCCAGAGCAGGAGAAAACAAGCCTGTACTATCTTCCATGTGATATCCATTAAGATATAATTATATTGATCAAAAGCAATCAGCATTTCTGTAATTACAGTATTTCAAATATAAACCACCACATTAAAATGGACACTTCCACCATTACACTTGTTATTCACTATTTGTGATCAAAACTGAACTGCATCCACTGTGAGCAAAGCTACTTTGTAACTCGCCAGTCCAGTTTTCACATCACCTGAAACTCTGATTTAAAATAAACTATGGGTTAATGTGAACAAGCATTGTGCTAGTGCATGCGGCTCAAAAAAGCACTGTAGCACTTCTGCCATACCAGAGATGAAACGAGCCAGAATTTGGCTTGTTAGGTCATCCAAACCTGGGCTTGACTTGAACCTTGATTACTGCTCAGTTTGTTTGGACAGAATCAAATGATGAGCCTGGATTCAGACAATATGACATGTCAGGCTCTGACTTGTGTTGTCTATGGCATGGCAGTGACAGAGGATGAGCATTTGTTCAATACTTGTTCAGATGAAGCCATAGTTTGCTTTAAACTGGGGCCTAATGTGACATGCAAACTAGACCACTGTATTATTACAGACCCAACTGAATGTCTGCTCCCACCTCCAATGTTCTATCTTAAGACTGACTGAAACACAGACTCGATCCATGGCTTTAACATCAGCCAAAATTTTCCATCACCACCCTTTGCTTTAAAAAAAACCCAATTAACATAATGACTTCTGGAAAAATTGAAAGCTTGTGCTCTATTTAAGAAGGGTTTGGTTGGCTAAATAAAAGTATCACCCTAATGTGGTTTTAGGATTTTTTCATACGGGCAAACACCACCTCGTTTGTTCTTTGTATTTTTAGGCGTCTTCACCCAAAAGATCAGTTTGCAACTTGTTTGCCATCCAACTATTTTTGCCAAATACCTACCCCAACAGTCAAGAAGAAACATGCAACATCTTCCATTTTCTTTCTTTCATTGCAATATTGGTCACTTAAAAACAACACACAAGCATGGAAACACAATTTCTTCCTGCTCTCCAATATCCAACACTCACTGCAATCTTCAGGACTGCCTTGTTTCAGTAAACCTTGGCTTGGTAAGAACTATTTGGTCAAACTACATCTGTCCTAAACTCTTACGAATCTGACAACTGTTTCCATGAGGTGTCATTTAATTTGTATACAGATTAGGGAAGTACATATTGCATGCCTAGATAGAACAGTCATTATGCCCAGGAACTATTTGGAGGCAGTATGCCTCTGAATACCCATTACTGGGGAATCACAAGTGGATAGACTACTGCTGTACAGTGGTGCCTCGCTAGACGAATTTAATTCGTTCCACGGGTCTTTTCTTATAACGAAAAATTTGTCTAGCGAATCCCATAGGAATGCATTGAATTTTTTTTAATTTTTTTTTTGCCCATAGGAACGCATTAATTGAATTTCAATGCATTCCTATGGGAAACCGTGATTCGCTAGACGAATTTTTCATAAAACAAATTCGTCTAGCAAGGCAACCTCCGCTAGAAAAAACCTTTCGTTAAGCGGAAATTTCGTTAAGCAGGGCATTCGTTAAGCGAGGCACCACTGTACCTAGTTCCTGTGTGCAGAATTATTATAGACATCTGGTTGTCTGGTGTGAGAACAGGAATCTGGACTCAATGGGCCTTTGACCTGATGCGTCAGAACTTCATAACCTAAACCTGGTCCTCAGATATGTAAATTTTAGTAGAGACACCTATGTATATTTCCAGTTTAATTGTTATAGCAGCCATGTTCTTAGGCCTAGAAAGAGCCACTGTAGAAACTGATCTTGAGGTTTTGTAGAAACCCTAGTTCTGTTAAGTTTGAACTGATCCACAAGTTATTTGGGAAGTACCCCCATTTCAAAAAGATGCAATGAAGTATGGTATATCTATATGGTGCCTATATCCCTGGTGTATTAAATCTAGTAACACCAGCCTTTATTTGTACAAAAACATAGCAGAGGAAAAATTGCTCCAACAGATGACTGCCCATGGTATATTTAAATCAAGGAGGATTATACTCAAAGACCATCTCAGTTTTCGTGTAACCTGTCGGTTTTTATTACTACATCTCCTGACTAAAACACCCATCTCAAATGTTTCTCTGGGATAAAAGTACCATATCATTGGCATAACACAGAACTGAAAATTGTTGGCCACTGAGCCTGACAAGGAAATATAAGCATCATGGTTAAGCACCAAAACTGCATAATATGTAACATGGCTCAACACTTCCTAGTCTTAGGTAAAAGGTAAAGGTAAAGGGACCCCTGACCATTAGGTCCAGTCGTGACCGACTCTGGGGTTGCGCACTCATCTCGCATTATTGGCCGAGGGAGCCGGCGTATAGCTTCCAGGTCATGTGGCCAGCATGACAAAGCCGCTTCTGGCACACCAGAGCAGCACATGGAAACGCCGTTTACCTTCCCGCTGTAGCGGTTCCTTTTTATCTACTTGCATTTTAACGTGCTTTCGAACTGCTAGGTTGGCAGGAGCTGGGACCAAACAACAGGAGCTCACCCCGTCACAGGGATTCGAACCACCGACCTTCTGATCAGCAAGCCCTAGGCTCAGTGGTTTAACCACAGCGCCACCTGGGTCCCTAGGTCTTAGGTATGTGCATGCAACTCCTCTCATCACTTTTTCTTGGAAGCCTATGGCCAGGGGAAAAACTGGATCAGAAGCATTACATAAGGGTCTGGAATCAATAGGACCACTGTTCTTAGCATGGCTGAGTCTTCACTGAAGGCGTCCAATTTGAGGCACCAAGAGGAGTTAGAGGAAAGAGAGACATTGAGATGATTTACGGGTGGTTTTTGTACAGAATATTTTTATTCAGTGCTTTCAGATATCCAAACCTTTACTGTGTACTTGTTACAAACATACAGTATACAAAAAATAGTTTCCTTAGCTGAGCATTATTCTGAAGTCATTTTTAAGCTGTTCAATAAAAATTGAAAGCATTACCCATGAAATACCACACATAAATTATAAAGGTCAAGTCCATTTATAACACTTTGCTTCACTCATCTATCTCGTCTTCTTACAGTAAGACAGAGAAGCCTAATGCACTCTCCTTGTGCTATTTCCTAAAGCGTTTGAAAAGGGGATGGACGTGTTTATTCGAGGAGGCCCTGTTTCGTGAGGCTTGGAATTCCATGTAAACTGTATCATCTGCTCCAGACATAGAGCTCATTGTGCCATAGTGCCGGGAAACCTAGAAGGAGAGAGGGTGAGAATTTTAGTGAAGTCTACTGTCTAAGGCAGAGCCTGCAACCCTTTTTCACACAGGCGTCTCAACTGAGTGGAGTATGTCTACATTTGAACAGCTGCTGCCATGTGGAAGTGGAGAGGCCAGGACCAGCAGAAAGTGCAATGTCAGGGTAGCAATGTCTGTTCTACATATGAAACCCCTACATTCATATGACGTGTGAACAGGATTTGTGATAGTTACACACACACACGTTTTATTTTCAGAGCTAGGTTGTGTCCCCTCATAATCCTTCACCACCTGTATCATGAGAGACACGCCCTCCTTTTGTTCTTTCTTGCAGGATGGACAGGAATGGGGGAAATAACTTTCTACTTCCTTTCATAGAATCATAAAGTTGGAAGAGACCACAAGGGCCATCCAGTCCAACCCCCTGCCAAGCAGGAAACACCATCAAAGCATTCTTGACATATGCCTGTCAAGCCTCTGCTTAAAGACCTCCAAAGAAGGAGACTCCACCACATTCCTTGGCAGCAAATTCCACTGCCGAACAGCTCTTACTGTCAGGAAGTTCTTCCTAATGTTTAGGTGAAATCTTCTTTCTTGAAGTTTGAATCCATTGCTCCGTGTCCACTTCTCTGGAGCAGCAGAAAACAATCTTTCTCCCTCCTCCATATGACATCCTTTCATATATTTGAACATGGCTATCATATCACCCCTTAACCTTCTCTTTTCCAGGCTTTCCTCTCATTCAACATGGAAGCGGCTGCCACTAAGCAGGTAGAGGCTGGGCCACTTCCCTTGGGCGGCGGGTGTGATGAGTGGCGTTGAACACTAAATTCCTCTTTGCTCCACATCAAACTTGAGTGGCTACCATGATATCCACTTGCCTGAGACGACTTCGAGCCGTACTCTCCTGCAACCACCTCTTCCTCAGCATCCATATCTGATGCTTGCAAAACCTTTTGGAGGAGCTGCTGCTGATCTTCCTTGGATGAAAACATAAGCTCTTCCTCCTCCATACCTGCAAGTTTAGTGATCACCTGAGACACAGGAAGGAAGGGAGATGTTACTTTCCTCAGTACTCATAGACAGAAATTAACTACACCCCTCATAGTGAAGCTTATGGATGCGGCCCTGTACTGTCATTTGCAGGGTGACTATTTCACAATCTGAGGAAATAATGGGCTGGGGTGATACAGTGTTTAGCAGAAGAATCCTTGACTGGGCTGGCTGAGACTGCTGGAAGTTGTAGTACAACATCTGAAGGGAACTATTTTGGCTATCCCTGCATTACGGAATTGGACTAAGACTGGGGAGTGCCAAAGTTCAAATTCCCACCTTTATATCTTTATGAGCAACACAGAACCAGAGGTAATAAAGTTAGTGCAAAGTTACTGTGTTTCTAAGTTGCGGCGTTGTTGATCCACAGAACACTCAGGTGCCAGTCACTGTAAAAAATATTGCAAGTTATTAGGGGACAACATTACCTTAAAGCTGTAGCCTTGATCTACTAGAAACCGTTGACGTTTGGTTGAGTATGCCATTTCTTGAGTGTCTTGGGATACCAGGGAATAAAAGAAGGCATTGTACTCTTCTGCAACCATTCCTAGAAAAGTAGGAGCACGTCAGGACACCATGAAACAAACATTTTGTAGTTATCTTACTGCCATGTCAGCAGCCTGCAATCACTGATAACTAAGCAAACCACCAGCTGCCAATTCAAAAGCTGCAGTTAGGCAAAGAAAAAGAGCTCCCCTCAGATGGGCAAAAGTCCCAAGTCCCAGGAAGTGTTTCTTCTCTAGAGCGATTTTGGCCTTAAATGGTAAGCTTGGACTTTGAAGTCACCTTATTTTGCTATTGTATTGTATTGTACTGTTTTAATTAGGGTTTTGTAGTAATTTTGGATTATGTGGAATGCTTTATCTGAGTGGATGTGGTAACCAAGTAATTTCGTTGTTCCCGCAAGGGGACAATGACAATAAAGACATCTAATTTCAGCTCATAGCACTCTGGTCTCTCCAAGTCAACTGGGCAGTAGCCAGGTTTCCTTCTGCCACACTCCATTCAGAGTTTGCAGTAATTGCAGAATCATACCCTTCTGATGCGTAATGCACAAAGAATATTTCGCATCAACCAACATATGCAGGTGAAACTCAGAAAATTAGAATATTGTTGAAAAGTGCATTTATTTCAGTAATGCAACTTAAAAGGTGAAATCAATATATGAGATAGGTGCATGACATGCAAAGCAAGATATGTCAAGCCTTTATTTGTTGTAATTGTAATTATTTGTCGTCATGCGTTATAAATGGAATGTAATTAATGAAATGTTATGCGTTATAAATGGAATGGAATTAATGAAATGTACTGTAATAGCAATGTTTATTTTTGTTTATTTCTATATTATTGCAACTATTTGTTTTATTACTGTGGAATTTCCAAAATAAATCATTTGTAAAAATTAATAAAAATAATAAGTTGCATTACAGAAATAAATACACTTTTTGACGATATTCTAATTTTCCAAGTTTCACCTGTACATGTCATATATGAAATCAGTGGTATTTGTTTCTATGTTCTACATACCCAATATTTCATTTGAGTGGCTAGGATTATATTAGGATACGAGGTACACCCAAGCTATAAACCAAAGACACAACTCCGTTAGAATTCGCTCTATAAGATCATGTAAAGCAAGCTAAAATACAACCTTCTACTATAAGTAGTAAAATTCAGCTATTTGGTGTTAGCAACTATTCTTATGTTTCATATTTATTCTTGTTTCCTTTCCCCCTAGCAATGCCTTCATTTGAAAGAAACACACACACACGTCAATGTAGGCAGGAATTTTTCATTCCATCCACTTACTTCCCATTATCCCTATGTTTGAACACTGGATAATTCTAATCTCCCCCAATCCAATGATATCTGTCGGTAAGAGCATGAGACTCTTAATCTCAGGGAAGTGGGTTTGAGCCCCACGTTGGGCAGCAGATTCTTGCATTGCAGGGGGCTATACTAGATGACCCTTGGGGTCCCTTCCAAACCTACGATTCTAAGAGTCGGGTGCCATTACTGCCAACAGCACACTGCCACATCCATAGAGCCCTTTGCTGGTCAAGGTGTTAAAAATAAAATGATCAGCAGTGCAGCAGGAAGCATGTTCATCCAAACCCCAAATCCTATGCAAAGATCCTACGTAGTACAAAGCAACAGACACACCTTAGAACTCTAACACAGCTGCCTTGGAAGTTCAGAAAGAACAATTAGAACAGAGACCTTGAGCACAAGGTCTGCGAAAGTGTGTCTTTACAAGACATGCAAAATGCTAATGCCAAGTGTCATGTGAGGAGCGATTAGGCAAGAAAGACAAAGGGAAAGATGGCCCCCTACTGCAGCACGTTTTAGAACAGGGGTCCAATCGCCTTCTCAATCCGGCCCATGGACAGTCCGGGAATCAGCATGTTTTTACATGAGTAGAATGTGTCCTTTTATTTAAAATGCATCTCTGGGGTATTTGTGGGGCATAGGAATTCGTTCTTTTTTTTTCCAAAATATAATCCGCCCCCCCACAAGGTCTGAGGGACAGTGGACCGGCCCCCTGCTGAAAAAGTTTGCTGACCCCTGTTTTAGAACTACCCATGAATTTTGTTTTAACCTGTGACCTCGAGCTGACAGTGACAAACTAGCACAATGGCAGATTGTACATGCTTAGTCAGCTGCATGAGTTGACTTATGTAACTGTCATGCTTGAGTGTCCCATTAAAATAGAAGACTTTCAGGGGCGCCGGCCTTGAGTTACCTTTCTTGGCTCTCAGCACTCGACCCAACCTTTGAGCCTCCTGCCTTCGAGACCCGCCGTGGGACGAAATCTGAATGAGGACATTGGCCTCTGGCAGATCAAAGGACGTGTCTCCTACCTACAATACAGACACAACCTCTTAACAAATGTGTTGTTTCCAGCATTGAAAATAAAAACAAGCAACTCTTTTAACGAGCGACGCGGATTTGTGGGTTACCGTAAAACAAATAAATAATTCTGACAACATTATAGCAGTTTCACAGGCTGCTCAAAATAAGCCGTGTAACTAGCAGATTGCTTTCCATTACCTTTGAAATAAAGATGGTGTTGATTTTGGGGTTATGTTTGAAATTCTGTAGGATCTGCATTCTTTCCCCCTGTGCTGTAGGCCCATATATATAGGGTCTAAATAAATAAATAAAAGGACACAAAAAAATGTGATGAGCTGGTGTCGCCTTCTGTCCCCTGGACTCAAGTACGTGGAACAGGCATTACGAAGACTCGAAAACCATGAGAATTTCAAAATAAATCTGTTTCGCATATTTTTCACATTCCATTCAGAATACAAAAAACACTTTGCTTTCCTTGCAGCATTCTTTGCCGACTGCACTGAGGACCCACCCGCCTGAAGATAAACCCATTCTTCCAGACACCCCTTCCAAAGAAATAAATCCAGACAGTTGTAAATGTTATCCGATTGATGTGTGCCTCCCGACTCAACAGATCAAAGGGCTGAATTTATCTGCTAATCCTACATGAAAGGATAGCAGCAGCTGTTAAAATAAAAAAGGTGTTTTCTTTTGTTAAATTCACTGAGTTAGCACATTAGCAGCTGTGGCCTCCCTTCCCACTCGCGTCCTTGCATCATCACCATCACCATCATCATTATTTATTTATACACTCTGGGCGGCTTCCAACAAAGATTAAAATACATTAAAATATCACAGATTAAAAACTTCCCTAAACAGGGCTGCCTTTAGGTGTTTTCTAAATGTCAGGTAGTTGTTTATCTCCTTGACCTCTGATGGGAGGACGTTCCACAGGGCGGGCGCCACTACCGAAAAGGCCCTCTGCCTGGTTCCCTGTAGCTTTGCTTCTTGCAGTGAGGGAACTACCAGAAGGCCCTCGGCGCTGGATCTCAGTGTCCGGGCTAAACGATGGGGGTGGAGACGCTCCTTCAGGTATACAGGACCGAGGCTGTTTAGGGCTTTAAAGGTCAGCACCAACACTTTAAATTGTGCTCAGAAGCGTACTGGGAGTCAATGTAGGTTTCTTAGGACCGGTGTTATGTGGTCTCAGCGGCCACTCCCAGTCACCAGTCTAGCTGCCGCATTCTGGATTAATTGCAGTTTCTGGGTCACCTTCAAAGGTAGCCCCACGTAGAGCACATTGCAGTAGTCCAAGCGGGAGATACCTAGAGCATGCACCACTCTGGAGAGACAGTCAGTAGGCAGGTAGGGTCTCAGCCTGCGTACCAGATGGAGCTGGTAGACAGCCGCCCTGGACACAGAATTAACCTGTGGCTCCATGGACAGCTGTGAGTCCAAAATGACTCCCAGGCTGCGCACCTGGTCCTTCAGGGGCACAGTGACCCCATTCAGGACCAGGGAGTCCCCCACACCCGCCCGCCCCCTGTCCCCCCAAAACAGTACTTTTGTCTTGTCAGGATTCAACCTCAATCTGTTAGCCGCCATCCATCCTCCAACCGCCTCCAGGCACTCACACAGGACCTTCACTGGTTCTGATTTAAAAGAGAGATAGAGTTGGGTGTCATCCGCATACTGATGAACACCCAGCCCAAACCCCCTGATGATCTCTCCCAGCGGCTTCATATAGATATTAAAAAGCATGGGGGAGAGGACGGAACCCTGAGGCACCCCACAAGTGAGAGCCCAGGGGTCTGAACACTCTTCCTCCAACACCACTTTCTGAACACGGCCCAGGAAGAAGGAGCGGAACCACTGTATGACAGTCCCCCCAGCTCCCAACAAGCTGCCCCTGTGGATTAATTTTTTTTAGGAGCGGTTGTCCCTGCACCCTTTGTGACAGAGTACCCAGGTTGCTGACCCTAAGAGACTGTTAAGGCTTTACAGCAGTAAAACCATCTAGGGAGGAAGAAATGTCTTGTTTACTTGGCCAAAAAGAAGAGGAAACCACACAAAAGAGCAGGCATATCTTTTTTACAAAAACCAAAGGGGAGAGAGAGAGAGAGAGAGAGAGAGAGAGAGAGAGAGAGAGAGAGAGAGAGAGAGAGAGAGAGAGAAGGAAATATACAATACATCTGAGAGAATATACGGATTTCAGTTTCTTGGTAGATTCAGATTCACACTGGCCAGGTTCACATACAATGCCAAACAATGCTTAAGACTATGCAGATTTGTTGTCTAGCTCTCTCCAGGCAATGTATGAGTTGCAAACCATAGAGCTGACTTTGGTTCCAGGTGGTGGTTTGTCTGGAAGAGAGCTAAACCACAAACCATAGTTCAAACAACATACCAAGTGAAACCATGGCCTGACATAGTAGCCAGGTGGCTGGTGCAGGGAAGGAGAATGGAGGCTTCAATCTCTGCTCTTTGCTTGTTCATGCTAAACCATGGCTCGGCTTAGCATGACTTGAGAGTGAGGGCACAGTATCTCCCAGCTACCATAAGCATTTTCCCAGTTTTGTGCAGTAATGAGCACCACTTGACACAGTACTTCTACAGTTCCTTAGACAGCATTTTTGTACCTGTACATGAAACAGTATTCCCTGTCCTGAGGCAAAGAGGAAAGGTGATTTTTAAATTTCTTTTTTTGCCCATAGGAACGCATTAATTAAATTTCAATGCATTCCTATGGGAAACCGCGATTCGCAAGATGAATTTTTCGCAAAACAAATTTGTCTTGCAAGTCACCATCAGATCGCAAGATGCATTCGTCTTGCGAAAAATTCGTCTTGCAGGGCATTCGACTTGTGAGGTACCACTGTAATGATAGTTTATCATTAAAGGAATGAGCTGAAGTAAAGCTGAGGCTCTTGTGCTTTTGCTCTCCCTTCTGTTTTTTATTAACTGCATCTTGTCATTACATCTGAACTTGAGCAAGCTGTGGTTAATCTTAACTACGGTTTTGGAATCAAGTCAGCTTCAAATGATGGGTTAGGACCCAAGTTGTCTTGGTTTCAGCTTGTCCACATGCAAAAGCTTCCGTCTCCTCCTCGCAGCTGTGCCAGAAGAGAACGCAATCCAGAGCCTCACCGCAACTCACTCCAATAATAATAATAAACCACAGTTTTTCTTTATGTCTTAATGAAACCAATTGGACATCTAGCCTAGTATTGTCTACTTTGATGGTGGCTCTACGGGGACTTGATTTCTTCTGCATCATCTGGTCCCTGATATTTTTAAGTGGTGATGTCAGCGACTGAATCTGAACTTTCCAAATGTAAAGCATGTTACTATGACTGAACTACGGCTCCTCCCTAAACGTATCTAATGTGACTTACTGTATTTGAATCAAAGTTTCCAACTTTCCTCACAATTCTCCACATAAGATAAACCCCTTTTTAGACGTCTAGAGCAGGATTTTCAACCTGGGAGTAGTTAAAGCAACATTAAACAAGTTCTTTTGCTCTCTCTTGAGCAACAGCACTTTTGTCCAGTCAAGCCCCACACCGTTGAACATTTCTTAATAAAAGAAATTTCATTTTGTTCAGTTGAAAGTTTATGTAGGTATCCAGTTCTGCTCCTGCAGAAGAGCCCAGAGCTCCGACTGACAGGGAGCAGAAGTGAGAGGAGGCATTCAAAGTCTCGGCCTCCAGTCCACCACTCCTAGGCTTCATTGCTTTTTTGGGGGGGGGGGAGGTCAACGCCATAAGCTGGTCTGTGACCGTAAGAATAAATTCATTCATTCAAGGTCAACACCTGGCCTGAAATCAGGTATTTATCCCACACTTCATGGCTTCCTGGTGCGCTTCTTGTGCTGTTGAATTGGTGAAGTACTTTGTGAGGCCCTCAGTTCCTCCAGCCCAGGGGAAGGCACCTTTAAAGGTCCGGACTCTGGCTCTGTAGGCCCTGGTACTGTGGGAACTGGCTCTGTGTGCTCCATTCACAAAGGGTGTTGGAAAAAAATCTCTTAATTAGAATACAATTTTCACATATGATCCAAGAATTGAACCCTTCCTCCAAATATTGCTTCTGCAAATTGTATAGATGTTTATAACCTCTTGCTCCCCATCACTATAGTTTGTTTTTTTAAGAGGAAGGAGAATTAACAGAAAAACCAAATGCCATTTTGACAGCACTGGGAAAAGACTGAGTCAGTGCTGTTCATCATGCCATTTTACTGTGGATATGAAACATATGGGTGAGCATAACACATATCTTCAAGTTTACCCTTCATTCAATACTTACTTGCCCAGCCTAACTGCATACTCCTTCAAAGCAAACACATTGTCTGCAAAGACTATGATTTTGTCATTCCTTCGCTCGTGAAACTTAATCAGGAACTGGCAAGCCCTGAATTTGTTTGGGTTCATTGTATAGAGCAATATCCTCTTCTTTGTTTTTATAGCCACATACTCTCTGTAGAACTCAGGAGACATTGGGCACCATACCTAAGTTTAAGCCAAATAAAACAAAGTTAGATTCCAGTCAGGATATTTCTGTAATGTATTTCTCAGAAGAGAACTATGAGTCTATAAGTCATGCTGTATGATAAAAAGCGACTACACAGCACCTCAACAAGAGGAGATATTCACAATTTTAAAAGGATGTTTGTGAATTTTTAAAAGGAAACCTAAAAAGAGGAAGGAAGATTATTCACTGCATCCCCCGGACAACATAACACAATGCATTGTGTCTAATGCAGCACTTGTAAAAGGGAAATTTTCTCTCTGCTTCACGCTGCAGCCCCCCGCTCCCCACCCCAAGTCCTTTAGTGAGGGTCAAGAATAAATAGGGAGAGGGAAAATCAGA
This sequence comes from Zootoca vivipara, assembly GCF_963506605.1. Classification (NCBI taxonomy): domain Eukaryota; kingdom Metazoa; phylum Chordata; class Lepidosauria; order Squamata; family Lacertidae; genus Zootoca; species Zootoca vivipara. The sequence continues at coordinate 87,570,427 of NC_083276.1, read as the reverse complement.
GAAAATTGGTAGAGGCAGCTTGTTTAAATGGGAGCCAAACCTAGCGTGAGCCGAGGATGGATGACTCACCTGTGCATTCCTCTCTCACTGTTTCCTTTCAACACATGAAGCAATGCTTAACCAAAATAAGAGAAATGTGTGGTCTCATACTCCCCCCCCCCAATATGGGGTGGAGTACTTTTAGTGATATTTCTAGGTTTGGGTACTTTAAAGCCTCTGGGTCACCCTGCCAGCTTATCCAGTATTCTCTTTTTAAAATAAATGTTATTTTCCATTTTTCAAAAGTTGACAAATACACACCTTGCAAACACATACCTCCAATACAATTGCATATTTGACTTCCCTCACCCAGTCTTTTGTGGTTCCTTTTCTAATTAGGATTGTATAACACTGCATTTTCCACTTTACTCCATTTTTTGGTTATTCTTCCATTTATCTTAGTACAATTTTAACTGCTTGGTTTAAATGAATCCTACTAATGAATTCACTTGTATGCCAGAATTTTTCAAATATTCTACAAATTTTCCCCACTCTTTAAGACCCCCCCCCCAGTTTCTTATTACACCTGCCAGTTTTGCCATTTGAGTATAATCCATCAATTTAATCAGCCGCTCTTCCTTAGTTGGTACAGCATCTTCTTCCCTCTTCTAGGCAAATACCATTCTGGCTGCACTTCATCCAGTATTCTCACCCTTATGAGCAGTAAACCTTGTGCAGCACTTCCTGCCATCCATCTCTCTGGTTTCAAGTTAACAAAGAAATAGTTCAGCTCATATGCCCCAAACACAGCGTTGCCTGATCATGCAACGGGCACTGCCCTCTGCTGTTGCTGAGGAGAACTGAGCGTTTCAAAGCAGACTGGTTATTTCACATAGTAAAAATGGGTTAACTCAAAAGGCAACTTTCTGAGAGAGGATTTTTATACACTGTCTATTTGCAAGACGAAAGCTCTCTTCAGGCATTCTCCTTCTGAGCTAAGCAAATGCTGAGGGGGGACACACAGAGATGAACATATTAGTTTCCCCCCTCCAGCAAATTAAGTAGGGACAGTAGCATACTCATCACTGCTGCTACCCTCCACCTTGTTTTTTTTAACTTAGAAGATGAATACCAGAAAAGGGCTTTAGTAAGGCAAATACCGTATATTCTGGCATATAAGACGACCCCCAATTTTTCAGTTAAAATATAGTGTTTGGGATATACTCGCCGTATAAGAAATACGACCCGGCATATAAGACGACCCCCAACTTTTGAGAAGATTTTCCTGGGTTAAAAAGTAGTCTCATACGCAGGAATATACAGTATATGTAAAAATCCACTGTAAGCAAGCAATTGCTCCTGAGTGCTTAAGACTTTTGTATTTGTAGCATCTTCATTTTTGAGCTGCGTAGCAACAGCTGAAAAGTTAACAGATTTAATACTGGGAAAACTCCCCGTGATTTGTGTTACTCCTGTTTCCCGATTTTAAATTCCATGATAGAGGAAAACTCACTGCAGGAAAAGAGCACCATAACCCATGGACATATACCCAATGATAGACATTTCAGAGTTTTAGGTTAGAAAAAAAAGAAATTGATCCACACAAAAAAAGCATTTCTATGGCTACTCTGAATGTTTAAGAACATAATCCAGGGAAGAGCAACAGCTTTAAGGAGCAAGGTATAATTTACCTCAGCACACTGGACTTTTGCAATATAGCCATTGTTCTGCAGCTCCATCCAATTGGCTTCATACAGTTTAGGCCCAATGAGGAAATTCAAGTCTACGATTTTGTCGTCTTCTCTGACGAGAGTAGCTGTCAGCCCAAGCTTGCAATGGGCTTGAACAATGGTCAGCACACGCCTGAACATTTTTGCTGAAGAATCACAGAAGAAAAGATTATGCTTTGATTTCAAAAAGGGGAATTTATAAAGGCATTCAAGCAGGAGCGCCACATTTATTTTTAGAGCTGTAAGTAACATGAAATGGCTTAGGCAAAAATATGCCTATTTCAAAGAGCTACATTAGATTGGAATCTTCTTCTTCTTTTAACCAGGTGGGTTTAGTTTGACTCTAGTCTTATTTTTAAGCTCTGCAAGCATTAATCAAATCAAAGGTAAGCAGCCTCTTTATAATTTTTGAAGTTGAGAAAACAAGGGACAACCTAAAAGATGGGAATTAAATCTGCCATGCTTAGAATTCCAGGCTGCAATTCTATATATACTTCCCTGACTGCAGGTCTGTTAAACTTAGTAGGATATACTTCCAAGTAAATATACACAGACCACGTCCTTAGTATATTAGTTGCTTAATAAAAGAAGAAATCTCAGTTGCAAAATCATATCATTGGGGGGGGGGGGAGAGTCCATCCTAGTATGGAAAAGCGAGCACATTATAATAATTTTTAAAATAAACAGAATAATATTGAGTTTAGTAAGAAAAGGTATGCTTTATTTTTTAATTCAGGAGGGTTTGAAGACTCAATTACTGTATTTTAGTGAGATGGTTTGTGATTCCACCCACCCCTAGTCCCGCATTTTAGAGATGAAATCTCCAAGTTTTGCAGTACGTTTAGCCCATGTCTAAATCTAAATGTCATATAGTGAACCATACTGGGTTTTCACTCCCTCTCCGCTTAAGAATAATGAAAAGAGAGGCTACAAAGCAATCATAGTCAAGTAGTAGGCATTACAAAAAACGCAGCTCCTACTTGTTTTGAGAAAGCTCACAAACCAGTTTTAAGGACAACTAGCAGCACTGCAATATGCTCCACCTGTGTTAGGGTTCCGAAACATATATTAATTTTTGAAGCCAGATGACAGCACACGTCACCATTACAGAATGACACAACTGGGAATGCCATAGTTCACTACAACTGTACCTTGGATCCCGAATGCCCTGGAACTAGGAAGTTTCAGCTCCCGAACGCCACAAAACCAGAAGTGACTGTTCCAGTTTGGGAACGTTCTTTTGGAACCCGAACGTCCGACGGGGCTTCCGATTGGCCGCAAGAGCTTCCTGCAGCCAATCGGAAGCCACACTTTGGTTTCCAAACGTTTTGGAAGTCGAACGGACTTCCGGAATGGATTCCATTCGACTTCCAAGGTAACTGTAGTGCTGGATTTAAGACTGGGGCAAATGGGATTGTTCACAGACATGGGCCCGGCTTGTTTACCAGGTATGGTGTGCACTTCGTCGAGGATCATAAGGCCCCACTCTTGACTCTTCAGCCATTCCATTACTTTTTCTGCCTCCCACGACCTCTTGGTTGTGTGCCCCAACATGGAGTAAGTGCTGATAGCGATGGAGCAGCCAATTGGCTTGTCTTTGGCATCAGAAGTAAATCGGCATATCTGGCTGTCGTCTATGGTGGACCACATTTTGAACTGGGCTTTCCACTGCTCTACAGAGACGGCGGAATTGCCCAGAATCAGGCACCGCTTGCGCACCGTGCAGGCAGCTGTTACTCCTACAAGTGACTTGCCAGCACCTGAAGTGGACAAAAAGACAGGAAGTTGTCAAAAATGTGCCTGAAACGCACCACAGCTCAAGGCGCAGTAGGATCCAGAATAGACTTGTGTTTGATTCAAGGAGTCCTCAAAGAAGAACCAGCATGGAATAATGTCCTCCCAGTGAGTGAGGGAGGGCAGGATCCATGCTGGGGCCTGAGCTTAACTGGGGAAAATAGGGCTGGAAAATGGAAACATTGCTGTATGATACTGTGCTACAGTTAAAAAATGGGGGGGGGGCAGCAGGGGACAAAGAAGGGAGAGTGGTGGACAGGTGGCGAAAGAGTGGGAATAGGGTGAGGAGTAACAATGAGTTGTTTTCTGATTAAGATGGTCTGAAACTGGAACGTTTTATGGAGCTGGTTGATACATCTGGGAGACCCGGAGTCCAGGGGAAGGGGGGTAGAATTAGACAAATGTGGTTAAATGTATGATAGAAGAAATAACATTTGAATGTAAGAAAAAAAAGGGGTATAAAATGTGAGGCTAAAGGAAGAATAAGAGATGGGTGGGAAAATAAAGTTAGATTTGGATTAATTAATGAATTATAGGTTGAGGATAGTCAATGTCTTTTTGTTTCTTTGAGTAGATTAGAACTGGTTGGGAAATAATGGAAAAATTGTGTCAGAATGATTTAAGATGACAAAAGAAAATTGCTTAATTTAGATTTAATAAATGGACCCAGTGTGGGGGGAATTGAGGAAGTCCACAATGTCAAGTTAATGTAATGAACTGATATGTTTTTGCTTTTTTTCCCCTTTTCCCTTTTTTTGATTATGTTTTATTGTTTTTTGTTTTTGTTTCTGTGTTAAAATGTTTGAAAATTAATAAATATTATTTGGGGAGGGGGGAGGATCCAGAATAGAAAGCGCACAAGACCCCAGAGAGCTGTGTTCTATCAAGAGAACATCTAATAAAACGGTCATATGAAAAAGCACTTGTGATGCATGTCCTGCCTGTCACGCAAATATGAAAAAGTTTAGCTGGCACATCTGGCCCCGGTAATGCTCTTAAGACAAATGCAGATGCAAGTTGTTGGATAAGCTGCTCCAAGAGGAATGGAAAGAGAAATTCACAAGCACAAGAAATATATATCCATAAAAGTTCAGATTAGTGATTGCTCTCCAGCAAAATAAACACTCTCGTTCAATACCCTGTGACGAAGCCTAAGCCAAAATCAGAGAATTTGAGAAAGCTTTTTAACTTTAGCCCAGCCAACTCACCGCAAGGTAGGACAATAACACCGGATCTAGCACGGCCATTCCCAAACATTTTTCTCAAACTCTTCTCCTGGTATGGTCGGAGGACAGCTGTCGGCTTCAAGTCTATATTAATATCAGGATTCACCGAATCATTTCTGAAGTCATATTCAGCCAGTAGAGGGTATTCCAGATGGATACATCGCTTCTGAAGCTCTTCAATCATTTCCTTAAAAAAGAAGCAGGAGGAAAATCTTTTTTCCCCTCATTTTGCTACTCTGCTATTCGCTGGGAGCTTCAGCTACAATCTTCCTGTAAAGCTTGAAAGAAGAATGTCAGGTTGCTAGATCTGAAGCTTTTAATGTTTGACTAGGTGTTTGGAGGCTGCCTAGGGTGGCTGGGGCAGCCCATCAAGAAAGGAGGGGAATAATAATAATAATTATTATTATTATTATTATTTAGCACACAAACACGCTGCAACGCTTTGGGTATCATTGACAAATCTGAAAATGTTTCTCACATTTTATGAGCCACAACAAGAAAATAAAGTCTCTCTTTTAAAAAATCACTCCTATGCTTTAATTTTCTAGCATATGTTTACATCTTGATTTTAGAGTTTAGAGCTCCAGCTGACAGGGGATGCAGAAAGCACTTACTACAGTTTTAATATCGAATTTTCATCCTGATCACCTTCTCAGGCTGAGTGCACATGAACATAAGGTAACATATACTCTACTCAGGTTATTCAGGAGAAAATTCCTAATTTGCCCTTGAAACAAGAGTAGTGAACATACAGCCTTCCATATGTTGCTGGACTTCAAGTCCCATCAGCCTCAGCCAGTATGGCCAATGGTTGGGGATCATGGAAGTTGTACTCCAGTTAACACCTCGAGGGCCACAGGTCCCCTATCCCTGCCTGTGAAGGGTCACACTCACTGAAGTCATGAGCTCAATCCAGAACTATTCTCAGCTCTGCTTTCCCAATGGTACAGACAATCATATAATTTCTATTCTATTTCTGTGGAAGGGAAGAGCAGCCACTCCTCCTATCCATGTTTATGAACCGAACTGAGCATGAATTAGGACAGGCACCCCCAAACTTCGACCTTCCAGATGTTTTGGGCTACAATTCCCATCATCCCTGACCACTGGTCCTGTTAGCTAGGGATCATGGGAGTTGTAGGCCAAAACATCTGAAGGGCCGCAGTTTGGGGATGCCTGAATTAGGATAGTCTCTTTGCAACAGAATGTGTAGCCTTGGTTCTTCCTCTGTATAGGTGTTGAAAGTCCATTCAATACACTTTGTCGTGCTAAACCTAAGTTAACGGTTTGCATTAACATGGCCAAGATCCACTTCACCCTATCAGCTGCCAACAAAGCATCATACTGCAACAGAAATCAGTTTCTACGGAACACTTGGTCTTACTGGTTTAAAGGACATTGTTCTGCGGTCACACAAAACTGCCAAAGCATGCAAGTACGACATGCAAAATTGAAGATAACCGAAGGAGAGCAGAACCCACAGACACAACTGAGCCTGGGAGGAAGGAAAATGGCTCTTCAAACTAAGCAGCAAAGGGCTGACAACCACCATGGAGAACCATGTCCCTCCAAGTCGCAAAACTGAATTAATTCATATTCAATATGCTATGGGCAAGGGTATCCTGAACGGGGGTGCCATCAAATTTATGGAGTTGCTTTTTTACCTGCTTCACTTCAAAAGACACAGTTTGGGTTTCCTCCTCCTCCTCTTCATCCTTATCCATTTGTTCGTAAAACTCAAACAAGTCAGCAGGAACACCTGGTTTACCCTGAGCATCTGTCCCTTGCGACGTCGAAGGGCCACTTCCCCCTTCACTGGATTTGACAATCTGAAACAGAAAATCATCAGGCTAGAGGGAAAATGTGGCTAGAAAGAGGCTTAAGTTCTACCAATTAGCTGCCGAGGACCTTGTAAAAGGCAAGCTGTACTCCAATACAGGCTGCAAATAAGCAGAAGCCCCACATCACTGCCATACAGCAGTGAGGAAAGCTGTCAGAAGAAGAGAAGTAGAGGGTCCCAGAGAAACATGTAACCAACATGCCTCATGGCCATCTCTGATACCTCCAAAGGAGTGGGAAACTCAACGGGATGAGAACAGCAGGAAGGTAAGCTTTTCTAAAGCCTCTAGTAAAGAAAGAAGGAGCCGTATTACATAAAAGGTGGTCCAGAATCTCAACGTACAGCTGATTTACTCGTGAATGTTTCAGTGATGAGTTCAGTTTCTTCCCCTTCTGCATTCCTCAGCCGGCAGTCTCTAATAACTGGGTCCTGGAGAAGCTGCTGAATGACTTCAGGGTGGGTGCTTTCTACAAAATACCTAGGAGGTAGAGAAAAGAAGAAGGAATCCTATAGATTTCACAAATGTTAACAACATCTACCACCATTTTACAGAAGGTCTGCCTCCACAGAGCAGGTTGCTCCTCTGTACGACACACTTTGCTAGGATGCTGTGTCATATACCGTACTTTTAGGAGAACTGTGAAGTAATGGCACAGTTTTTAAAGAGGCAGTTTGTTAAGAATATTGCTACTCCAATCACACCGCTTTCTGCAATGGCATTCTATAACAGAAGCTAATTCACTCAAGCAGCACCCCAGCCGAAACTCAGTAATCAGCTATTATTTGGGATTTGGCAATGGGTTGGGAAATAATCCCCTGCAACTCAAAAAAGCAAACACCTGCCTACCTGTTGTGCTTCAGGACCAGCTTTACCTTCCCATAGCTGACTGTACAAAGCTGCAAAACAGTAATATGCATTAGAAACAGAACTCCTGAAGAAATTCAATTTGCATTAGACTCATGGCGAGAGTAATGTTGCAACTTATTTCACAAGATCGCCAACAAGGCAGGCTACATGCCTGAAACATGAAAGAGAACAAAGGCCCCACATTTTCAAAAAGTTAGATTAGACCAGCGTTTCCCAAACTTGGGTCTCCTGCTGTTGTTGGGCTACAACTCCCATCATTTCTAGCTAGCAGGACCAATGGTCAGGGATGATGAGAACTGTAGTCTAAAAACAGCAGGGAACTGGAAACCCTGGCTTAGACCATGGGCAGCCAGGCCCTATCATCCTCAACCATTGGCCATACTGGCAGCAGCTGAAGGGAGTTGTTGAACAACATCTGGAGGGCACCACGTTGGCTACTGGAGATTTAGACAACTCCCATGGCCACATGAATCCTGTGCATCACACAGCAGGTTTCTCCACCTTCGTTCCATGCCATGGCACCTACTGGCAATGAGGCAGTGCTCACTATGTGATGGGTAGAATGCACATGAGAAGTTCTCCTAAATGTTATGTCCAGGGGTGGTAGACAAGACACCGTGGCTTAGCCCCATGATGACCTGATTGCAAACATCCGCTCTCAGCTTTGACCAGAACCAGCTTGCAAAATCCTGGCCGAGATTCACAGCAGCAAGTGGCTGTGCTTTTGCAGGACCCATAGAGCATTGCTCCATTGAGCTACCTATCCACTTCTTCATGATGCCCAATCCTCAGTGTTTAGCTGTGCCCCATTTAAATGAGTGACTTTGGGACTGACAAGTCTCCACCACTCATCTATTGAAGATCATGTTAAGTTGTGCAGCAATGTTCTTGGGCAGCTTCAAGCACAGCAACAGACTGTTGCTTTTGTGTTGTTGTTGTTGTTGTTGTTGTATTATTATTATTATTAGTTTTAAAGTAAAGCAAGCTGATAATGATTAACGGCTTACCTTGATAAACTGAACGATCCCATCTGGCACTCCAGTCTTACTTAGCTTCTGCAAATATTCGGTGATATCATTCGTTTGCAAGCCCACACTGACAGCAGCATAGAGGGAGTAAGCCGTCAACTTGTATTCATGGACATGGGTGGGTCGGCAAACTGGTTCAGCAATGGCAACAAGAAAATCCTGGGCATACCTGTAAACAGGCGAAAAGGCCTCGAGGAAAATATGGCCATCAGGGGCCTACAAAAAAGGCAAGCATCAATGGTAATAATACTTTATATTATCTGTATGTTCATCATTCTTAAAAGAATTTATTTCCCACCCTTTTTTTTAGAATACCAAGGCAGTTCACCAACAAATAAAACCCAACAGCAATGTAAGAAGTATAAATCTGAATATTAAAAAAACTATCCATAATTAAAATTCATAATAACACAATTTCACCCAAAGCCAATTGTGTAGTGGTTGGAGCAGGAATGGGAAGACCCAGGTTCAAATGCCATGAAGCTTCACTTTGGGTGATTTGGGGCCACTATATACTGATGGCCTAGCCTATCTCACATGGTTTCTGTAAGGGCAAATGCACGTTGTAAGCATCCATGCATGCTACCCTGAGCTGTGAGCTCCTTGGAAGAAGGTCGGGGCAGGGGGGATGTCATCACTTAAAAAGAACTCAAAGGTGGTGGTTTTTTAAGGCTATTAAACAGTCTGAAGAAAATACACCTGTGGGATAAATCACTTTTAAGTGTTCTCCTGGAAATGCCGTCCACCACATGGCAGAAGTCCCACTGCACTCTAGGTTGAGACAGCTCACGTCAGTGCAAGAGCATCATAGAAGAAGCACACAGGCTGCAATCTCCTCTCTGGGAACCTCTGTGTTCACACTAAGCCACAGTTTAGCTCAGCATCACATGCAAACCAGCTCAATATAGCCAAATACTTTGATACATTTCCCTTGCTGAAACGTGAGCATTCCAAGTTCATGGAACTTACCACCCACAAGGGGCGTGAGGAATGATCAGCCTTTAAGAGCATCTGGTTCCTGTAGTCTTTTGCTCCATATTCATCTATTTTGTTTGAGGAATCTTCCACCTGCTTCCCTGCTGCCGAGGGAACTGCTTCCTGAGACTCTTTGCCTGAGATATCATATTCTTCTTCGTCTTCTTCCTCATAGTGTCGTTTCTTAGATTTCTTCTTATCTGAAAACCAAGGCCCAAGTGGTTTAAAACATGCCTGCAACTCAGAAAAACGTTTTCATGCTAAACAAATCACAGGCACAGAATTTTACAACACTATACTGTCTGTAGAGGAACCCGTATGGAAGCCTCTCTGTCCTTTCTCTATGAAGAATCTTCAGAAAACCAAAAGTTGCTCCCTAACGGGGGACATTTAGTCCTCAGATCTAACCAGGCCTGACAGGGGTCCCAATTTGACTGGGAAGGCTTTCCCACAAACTACGCCCAGCTACCGCCCCTCACCTGACAGAATATGTGGAGCAGGTTTAGCTGTTTCAGGGCAACTATTAGGATCAGACTTCCCTCACTTTGCATTTGCCTTTCTGTCTCATTGAGAAGGCATATAGGACATTATCAGCCTTCCTGTTATTAGGGCAAAATTAGATTCCCTACAATGAAAATATTTGTAGCAAATGAATGTACTGTATAGCAAATAGCATCATATTCACATATTGAAGGTGACTGTGTAGCCTTAACGTGTTTCATGCTATTATTTTCTACATTCCAAGAAATGTCCATGGAAAAAAAGAGCAAGAGAAAAGACCCAAAACAGAGTGACGTAACTGATTGACAACAGCACACTCATTTGCGTTAAGTAAAATGTGCTTGTGTGCTAAGCACTGATAATGCGTTTCCCTTCAAATGCACACATGTCTGCTTACAACTTCCATGGACTAATGCGTCTCTGAAAGGCACGCCAGACAAGCGTTTTCAAAAAATATTTAGCAAGAGGCACAGACTGGGTTGTTTACACTGCCAACCCACAGTTATGGAGAGAGAAGTATTCATTGGGCAGCAAGAGGAGAACCAAGTCAAATAAACCAAGACAAATTGGCCCTCTAAAGCAGGAATGTCAAACTCAAACACATCACTGAAGGACCAAGCTTCCAATCCAGAAAATTCTCAGGAGTCACACCCCAAACAATCCACCAGTGTTGCTCCAAAGATATGTTCTCTCCATGCTCCTTGACAGCTATACTGTGGTACCTCGGGTTAAGAACTTAATTCGTTCTGGAGGTCCGTTCTTAACCTGAAACTGTTCTTAACCTGAGGTACCACTTTAGCTAATGGGGCCTCCCGCTGCCGCCACTGTGCGATTTCTGTTCTCATCCTGAAGCAAAGTTCTTAACCCAAGGTACTATTTGTGGGTTAGCGGAGTCTGTAACCTGAAGCGTCTGTAATCCTAGGTACCACTGTATTACTAATTTTAATTTAAATGAACCCTAGAAGAGACTAATGCTGAGACATTCAAAACAAAAATAATAAAAAATCCTTACAGTAGCACCTTGGAGATTTTATATTTTTGTTTTGACTACGTCAGACCAACACGGCTACCTACCTGTAGCTGAGACATTCAGTCAGCCCATTCACCCTGCTAAGCTTCCAAACTCTTTAGGACATGAGGCTCTCTGGAGCCTTAGAAAGGCTCTCCAGTCTTAACTGGGTTGATGATAAAACCTGGACACTCCCTGCTGGAAGGGCCTGCATTTTATCACTGAACTCTACTGCCAGTTCCAATCTTCGATTTGGGCCCCTAGTCCTTTTTTTATTCACAAAAGGAGTTGTTTTTGAAAAGCAGTAGGCAACTCATTACTTAGGAGAGCTGAATTTTCAAACCGGAAGGCTCTGCCTAAAACAGGGCTGGGAGCAAGTACAGTACTGTATAGCCTGCCTAACTGTAGATACCAATTTTGTAGCTGCCAGAAAAAAAGACGCCTTTTTACAGCTGCATTCCCCCAAATTAATATGCATGTGTTGAAAAAGACAAAGGCGCCTAAGATAATAAAAGGCATGCTCTCTTTTATTTATCCCGTCATGCATTCTACAGTTCAAAAGAGGTACCGGGGTTCAAATCAAACCCTCCCCAACGAAAGAAAACAGCAGAAACCCCAAGGGCTTCCAGGACTTGGAAATCTCCCTTGCTAGGGATGGGTTGGGAATGAGATCCCTGGGGACCACACGGTCGGGACGATCTCCCTGGGCTCCGCTCCCCTAGCAAGGGAAAAGGCTGCCTCTCCGCCTCCTCACCTCGCTCCTTCTTGCCCATCGGGACGCGGCTTCGGCAGAGTGCGCAACGCCGCTTTCACGCGTCCCTTCCGCGTCCCTTCCCATTCGCTCCGCCGCTTCCGGAGAAGGACAGGGAGCGAATCCGGTTCCTCTCCGCCTTCATAACATGGCCGATCTCGGGGGGCGGGGAAAAAACAGCAACGGGGGATTTGCACGGGAGGGAAAGAAGTGTGCGCCCCCAGGGCTAAAGTTGCCGAGATGGGGCCTCTTTCAGCCTGGAGCCGCTTTTCCAAGTGCCCAGGAAAGATGCGGATTTGCCGGGGAGCCCAGCAGGGCCGACCGTGCCCGTTTGGCAGAAAGGAGGTCGTTGACCGTCGGGTGTCGTAGAATCGTAGAGTTGGAAAGGTACCCCGAGGGTCATCTAGTCCAACCCCCTTGCAATGCAGGAATCTCAGCTGAAGCATCCACGACAGATGCAGCAAAGAGCAGCCCAGAGACTTGTGGCAACTCGCAGGCTAACAGATTTACAGGTGAAACTCAGAAAATTAGAATATCGTCGAAAAGTGCATTTATTTCAGTATTGCAACTTATTAGCAGCCCTGTTTAGGGAAGTTTTTAATCTGTGATATTTTAATGTATTTTGGTATTTGTTGGAAGCCGCCCAAAGTGGCGGGGGAAACCCAGCCAGATGGGCGGGATATAAATAAATAAAAATAATTTATTTTTCTTATAATTTTTACAGATGCTTTCTTTTGGAAATTTCACAGTAATGAAACAAATAGTTACAATAATACAAAAATAAACATCGCTAATACATTTCATTAATTACATTCCATTTACAATTGACCCGCCTAACGACAAATAATTACAACAAATAAAGGCTTGACATACCTTGCTTTGCATGTCATGCATCTATCTCATATATTGGTTTCACCTTTTAAATTGTGTTACTGAAATAAATGCACTTTTTGACAATATTCTAATTTTCCGAGTTTCACCTGTATTAGGCCACCTAAGCATCTGTAGGATAGCCAGTGCCGGATTTACGTACCGTGGTACCTCGACTTACAAAGATGATCCGTTCCGCAGCCGTCTTTGTAAGTCGAAGTTTTTGGATGTCGAAGCGCTGCTATGACGCATGCGCGAAGCGCGATTTCACGCTTCTGCGCATGCGCCGCTCTGTGTAGGCGCATGCCATTGGCCTGAGCTATTTGACTATAGGCAAGAAGTCTAAAAAATTGGTTTTATTCGTATAAACATTTGTCTGTTTTGGATTGTTTAAAATGTTTTGCCCTGAGTAAGAGGTACACAAAGCGTAATAGATGTTCCCCATCATTGTTACATTTTTCATGTTTTTGTAAGTACAGTGGTACCTCAAGTTACAAAGCGGTTTGCAAGTGCTATAATGTAAAATTTACTTTTTCCCATGTTCAGTTACAAGTGTCAACACAGTATTATAATAAAAGTTGTAAGAGGTATTCATCCTACCAGTGAAGGATTACAAGCAGTACTGTAAACCTAGACAAGGAGGATGATTTGTTGGTGGCAGCACCCTCCATTTGGAATGCCCTCTCCTGGGTGGCTTAAAAGGTAGAGACAGTAACCAGCTTTAAACAACTGTTACCAAGACATGCTTGCCCAAGCTTTCGCTCATTTCTAATTCTTAAACTTTTTCTTTCTTGTGCACTACTCAAGTTATACCTATGATATAGTTCTACAGTACTCAGTTTTAGCTTCTAAACAATTTTTTTGATGGTGTATTTTTATATGATTTTATATTCATCTTCCCCCTACCCCCTTAATTATATTTCATGTAAACTGTATAGATTTCTTTTTATATTGAGAGGTATACCAATTTTACCAATCAATCAATAATAAATTAGGTGGCTACAGGTAGGTAGCCATGTTGTTCTGATGTAGTTGAAACAAAATAAAAAAAATTCCTTCCAGCAGCACCTTAAGAGACCAACTAAGTTTGTCATTAGTATGAGCTTTCGTGTGCATGCACACTTCTTCAGATATTAGGTGGCTGTTTTAGTACTATGAACACTGGGATGGGAAAAGCAATATAGAAATTATATATGAACACCCAACAGTACCTGCAAGTTGTATAGTGGTGCATAGTAGTTACAATAATGAATCTGCAGTGCTAAATACATTAAGGAGTAAGCCCCAGAGTGGTTTAAAGGTAAAGGTACCCCTGATCATTAGGTCCAGTTGTGGACGACTCTGGAGTTGCGACGCACATCTCGCTTCACTGGCCGAGGGAGCAGACGTTTGTCCGCAGGCAGTTTTTCCAGCCAGCATGACTAAGCTGCTTCTGGCAAACCAGAGCAGCGCACGGTAATGCCATTTACCTTCCTGCCGGAGCGGTACCTATTTATCTACTTGCACTCTGTGCTTTCGAACTGCTAGGTTGGGAGGAGCTGGGACTGAACAACAGGAGCTCACCCCCGTTGCAGGGATTTGAACTGCAGACCTTCTGATCGGCAAGCCCTAGGCTCTGTGGGTTAGAGTGTGGTTTACTTCTAGGTAAAACATGCACTGGATTTCCCCAACCCTACCCTGCAGTGTTGTAATAATAATTGAGATGCTGTACATGAAACCTTGTCAGTACATTAAGGATAATTTCCAGCTATGTCAGCTCAACTGAAATCAAGGGAATTGTCCATTAAATTCCACTGGGTCCACTCCAAGCGTGACTTTTTTGGTATCACTCCGAAGCACTATCTAAATGCCAAGTATTAATGCGCTTTTTAGAAAAGACAAAAAACAAAGTGGAAATAAATATTTGTTTTATTAACACTTAGAAGTGCCATTCTCTATAGTCATTCCATAAGCTCATAAGGTTACATCCAGTAAACCTTTGCACCATAACCTTTCCAGAATTAACTTGGAAGAAAAAAAAAAAACTCCAATCTTTCATTGTATTAATTCTTGCAGGTCCTCATGCACAATCATCCTACACGAAGATGTGTACCACCAATATACAAATTTCATAAAACAGAAGTAATTTGGTCAAACACAGAATATAAACATGGCTTCTTTTTATAATCGATAAAAAACCCAAATAAAATAAAAGCCATTTACCAGCAAGAAAATGACAGGTAAATACATAGTTGTTGTTTTAAAAAAATCAAAATGCTTTTATACATTTTGTACAAGCACACTTTTGAGACTATGACAAGGTCAAAATGTGCATGAACATACCACACCATACTAGGCTATTAGTAGGCTCTTTAAAAAAAGGAAAGAGAGAGAGTACCGCTTTTCCTAACTGCTGGTTTTTGATATCCACCAGTGTGCTATTTACCCAACATGAGAATTTTTTGTTGGTACGTCTTAAGAATCATACAAATAATCTTTCAAGCCACGAACTAGGCTGGCAAATTTAAGTATTACTTGGTATTCTGCTAGTACCTTCAACATGCTTTATTTTTTTCCAGTACCAGAAAACAAGGAAAGCGTTAAGATCAAGAGGGAAACATTACATTCAATGTAACAAAAAAGAACAGGCAATAAAAACATCTGACTTTTCTAAGATTGGTTTTGTGTCTCAATTTTCTCAAGCAGCTCTAAATTGAAAGATTGCCTTCAGCTTTTCAGAACAGTATTATTATTCTCTGTATCACAGAAACATTTTTAGCTCTTAAAAGAGAAAAAGAGACCTTACAAGACAAACCATACCGTTATCCAGCCAGAGTGTTTTAATATACAATTCATGTCTAATTTTGGAAATACAAATACATATTGAATGGTTAAAAACAAAAAATAAAATATTTTCTGAACATCAGCCAGCTGAAAATATATTTATCTAGTAAATTATCTCTCAAAGCTTTTATATATTCATCTAACTAAATGCAGTACCCTTAAAAAACAATTTTTTAAAAAACATGTAGAAATGAAACTGGAATAGGTCTGTGGGAAACAGGACAGACAGTACATAGAAGGCATTTTTATGTACCCTATATTTGGAAAGTTCTTAGACACATTTACCACAATCCAAACTCCGCAGAGGATCTGACACATATTTGAAGCTCTATTAAGCAGTGGCTTCCCTGTTCCTGTTTATGCCACGCTTCTGAGAAGCTGGGTGTGCGCTGGGTGTGCGCACTCTGCACATCAGGGAAAAAGCATTTGGAATATGGCTAGCCTTCTAGCCAAATAATGGGCAAGCAATCAGAAATGCACTAGCTGCAAAACAGAGCCAAGTTAACTGTTACATTGAACTCATGGTGTTAGACGGTGATCAACTTGACCATGTTTGACTGGTCAACTGGCAGGTGCCCCAAATAGTATGGAGTGAACTGGGAAGTCCCTATTCACACAGAGTTCAGTATCTGTGTCAAAGCTCTGCAGGTACAACCAAGTTGCTGGATTTGGACTATTGTGGGGGAACTAGTAAGCAAAGCTAATGTCCTGAGTTCCTCAACCAAGGTAAAGCCAGAAGCGGACACGCATTTATACGGAATTTAAAAATCCTCATTCAAGACAGTAGTACATTGCACACATACATAATCCGCATACACTCCATAACAGTTGGTCAGAGTATTAAAACAGTGTACAAATCAAACAATTTCAAAAAA
This sequence comes from Zootoca vivipara, assembly GCF_963506605.1. Taxonomy (NCBI): domain Eukaryota; kingdom Metazoa; phylum Chordata; class Lepidosauria; order Squamata; family Lacertidae; genus Zootoca; species Zootoca vivipara. Next base: position 87,554,158 of record NC_083276.1, on the reverse strand, counting down.
TGTGCAAAAGAGTCAACATTGATAGAAAAAAAACACCGTTGTCTACATACATTACAAACTGTGCCCAGCATTCAAACAGAGAGTAAAAACATTTACAGAGAAACCAAGGGATTAAATAGAGAATTTGACAGCTGCATAAAAAAATGTACATTAGATCCAAAGGATAGATATACATTATTATTATCATTATTAGCTTTTTTAAAAGCAAAAGTCTACTTTAACCAACATTTCTTCCCCATAACTTACAGTGACATTTTCTAAAGAAAATGGTGCAAGGTACAGGTGGCAGGCTAAGCACGTTGGGGTTGCAATTAATCAAGTTTCCACTTTTGGACAAACATTATCAAGCTTTAAAATTGTGATACTAACAAATAGCAAGCCACGTGAAATTTAGACAAGATTACATACCCTGTTCCAAAAAGAAAGCACAAACCTTTTATTTTAGGTCATGATTATGTGCCCATGGTGTGTGTGGGTGTGTGGTGGTATTCAAAACTGGGACAATCCTTTTTAAAAACAGAGTTTGTGAGTAGTTCAACCTCTGATATTAAACTACTCTGTGAATTTGTTCAGTGTCTGATAGCCTAGGATGGGTCTCAGGAGACATCCTTTGCCAACAGGGTTTGAATGTATTACAATCAAATAGCCAGAGAGAATTTCAGTAACCTTTTGTAGTTATTCCTTTCTTATTAAGGAGAGAGGTCAAATCCGTTAAAATATATGTATATTACAATAACCCTTCTTCCTATACAAGACCCCTTTCACCTGACTCCAGCTACTTCCAATAGCATTAGTTTTGTCAAGTACTCTTATTTTAGAAATGCAGAAAAAGTTGGCATACACAAGATAATTCAATAAAATGCTTTTGATGCTAAGTTTCTCAGTAACCAGCAGTTTAGAAATCTCACTTGGATGCATGTCTGACTTACACCGAACCAAGATAGCCAAGGGAGAAGTATTGTTCTGAATTATTTGGAATAAAATGGACTACTTCTCCCGTAAACTCTGCAATGTTCTGGTTTGCTATGGCACAAGAAATACTTTGGCCTATTATACTGACCTAAAGACTCGCCTCCTTCCCTTCAGCTGCAAACTTTGAAGCCACAGAAATACAACTTTTGGTGGTGGTGGTGGTGGTGGTGGAGGGGGAGTACAGAAGTACTTAAATGAAAGGTGAAGATATACATAATCTATCCAAAACTCCAGTGCTAATATGTGGTGATCATAGTTTAAGCAAAGGGCAAATTTTGACACGAAATACATATTTCATTACAAGTATTTATGAAATCTCCATAAAATTCACTCTGCAAAATAAACAAACTAGTGATACTTTATTATGCTGCACGACCTGTTGTCAAGTTTCATCGGATCAGCCAACCATGGCTTTGATCCAGAGAACTACAAGCAGTTTTCCATCCCAGAGCAAGAATCGTCTGCTCAGTTTTCTGTGCCGCAGCTCTCACCAGCCCCCCAAAAGCCAACTTTTGTTGGGGTGGGGCAAGGTTATTGGGAATAGTTCAGGATATGATCTCCCCCTGCTTGATGCAGATTGAAGTACTTTTTTTTTTTTTGCTTAAGCAAGGCACCTTTGGATCCCACATCCGTTGCCCTAGCAATCACTGCATGATTCTATCTGTGCCAAGCCACATTTATAGCATAGGCAAGCTGTATTGCATGCAAGCCTCGATACCATCTTGTACTTGCACCCAGCAGCATTTAAGGATATAATCAAAAGCCGGTGCCTTATTTTAAGAACGAACTTTTCCAAGTTTCCAAGCCCTACTCTTTCAGATTTAGCATGTAGACCTCACAAATCTGCCATGAAAATGGCTGGAGATAGTGTCTTGGGAAATGTCCTGCTTCCTGTGGAGGTTTTTGCATCCATAGCTGCCATCCACATGTACTGCGAAGCAGAGCAATGTTAAAGAATCAGCCTGCGATTCACAATCACTTTTATTTTTCTTTAGCAAGCTGGCCTCTTGTGAAGCAGAGAACTTCTTTATCAGTGAGAATGAGGACACAAGAACAATTCCTAGATTCATTCCATCAAAGCCAATCTGTGTCCTAATTTTACTGCTTAAGGTTCAATCAATTCTTCTAGCATTGTAGTGAGCGACCAAACTTCCGTGGACAGAGAGGTTTTTTGCATGGCAGAGTATTTACATATGAACTCGTTGCTGTATTTAAAGTTCAAATTTGAGGTAGTCGCAATGTTTCCGTTTCTTTCTGTAATTGTAATCTCCAGAATAGAGTGGTTATGCCACATGAATAATTACAACTGACAGATATTCTTCCGCACTGGAGCATTCTACCATAACTGATACACCATACCCACCGATGATGTCCATCTTCTGTACGCATTCTAGATTCCATTTCTTCTGCTTTAATCGTACAAGCACAGCACATAAAAGGCTCATCAGGCTTGAGGCTGCTATGGGCAGCTTGTCAAACCATTCTATCAGATGATGTAGGTCCACATTATCAAGCTTCTTCCTAGAAGTTCTCATATCAATCTGCTCTTCTGCAGATGCAGGACACAGTGTGAAGGTCAGTGTGGTCACTGCCTTGTGAATGCTGCACCATTTCAGGCGTAGATTTTTCTTGTGACAGATCCCTCCAAGTTTTCATTAGTATTTGCTCTATAGTTTGCCTAAAGGCCAATTCTGGCCAGTTCAATGGATAGCATAAGAATGCTTTTTTCCATTAAGAGATTAAGCCTCCATCATCTACAAAGTAGAATCTAACACATTTAGCATTATTACGTATGTGCTGAGAAGAGATTAAATATGTGGCACTACAATTTAAAAGCCAATTCCAGTTTCCAAAACATTATGCATAAACACACATTTCTTTTTTAAGTAGGAACATTTCTTCCAATGGCTTTCATTTCTGAAAGTTTCAGATGAATTTATGTAAGTATGACCAAATGATCTCTCTCCTAGCTCCTGCATAAAGTCAGATTTTGGATCAGTTGTTATATACACCTCCACCTTTCATTTAAAACCTGTAACATTTTCCCTGAGGTATGGATCACTTTTCAAATTTTGCTGCTGTACTAGAATCTCCTGGCTACGTCAACAGGGCTAAGCCTTTACGTTAACACTGAACACGAGTCAGGCATTGCCCAGTTAAGCACTCACTAGCACCTGCAGTTAGTTATCAGGACCTGAACATTTTGCTGCCCTCCCCCATCACCACAAGGACTGATGTACCTTGCAAACCCAGGAGTGAGCCCTTGAAATTCCACAGAAGCTACTAAGCATAACTCTTGTATCACACAGTTTCATTGGCACCCTTAAAAATATTTCTGCTCATACAGCCTCTTGGGTTGCACATGGAAGTTGTTATGTCCAGCAAAGCTTAAAAACTGGACAACAATTAACAGTCTCTAAGCTAGATAAATATCACTTTGGGCTGTGTACAGGAGTAGAAAAGCTTTGGTTTGCAGTGATTTGCAAATGCAGACATGCCAATAATACATAAAAGGAACCAACCAGCAATTAAGTACTGGTGTGCTGGTGGTGGTACCTTTGCTAACTTTAATACCACCGCAAGGACTTACATTCAAGCAAATAAAGTCTGTCCCCAGCCCGCATAGGCATGATATATTCCAAAGATCACATATTTTAAAAAAGAAAAAAAAGGAACTATATTGTGAATGCTGACCAGCTCTCTTAAATACCTGCAGCAGTCATCAGACACTGCTGCAAAGATGATTGAAAGGATTGCTAGTGCAACTGACTCATTGATGCAGCATTAAATCTGGACAATGGCAGGAGCAAGGTTTGTCTCACATATATATATTTCAATTTATATGTATCAATAGAAAGAAAATGTTTTCCTTGAAACGGCATCTGAATTGTCTATACAATACTGTCACATGCTTTAAGCCAAGGGTTGGGAACCTGTGGTTTTCCAGAGGTCCTATCATCCCCTAACCAGTGGCCATGCTGACTGAGATTAAACAGCTTCCTTCAGAATAAGTACCATCATAGACTATAGAGGGCAGCTGTTAGCATTAACCATGCATTCTGGAACAGAGTGCAAGAGTAAAAGAACAATGTGGTGGTAGAACTTCCTACTTCCCACATAGCTTAAGAATAAAGGACACTGTCAAACCAAATTAAGTGCTATTGATTTCCAGTGGCGAGAGTTAAGCATTTGTTCAACAAGCTTAACATTGTTTGTATTCTGAGTATTTGTATAGAATTTGGCTGGCGGGGGTGGTGGACACTAGGTAGTTAAATCTGAAATTTCTGCAGACTAACAAGTAACTTTTAACAACTGGGAATTTGCCATTTTCTACAGTTCAAAGACTGATCTTGCTGGTCCTGCATCACTTGTCCACTATTGTAATTAATATACAAACAAACAAAATTAAGGCATACAGATAAAGGCACTCTGCTTGATTTTTGTTGTTTGTATAACTAAACAGGTTAAGTTTCATTCTGTGGGGTGTGCATCTGAAAAATGAGTGCAACAAACTACAAAAATGCTTTAGAAATGTAAGGACTTACAATGTAAGGACTTATGTTGCAGATTCAAATTGCTTCCAATAGACCGTACATGATTTTGGTGAAACTTCATTTTTCTTTTATCTTCAACAAATCATGTTAGGGTTGTTTCCTGATTTTCAAAAACTTACTTTAGGTATCAAAAATCTACAGACAATGGCTGGATTCCATGTCAATTTTTTGTTCATCCAATTCTTCTCCAAAAGATGACAACTTTCAAGATATACCAAATACAAGAAGTTACGACACTAATGCATTATTGCATTACGCTCATTTCTGACTGGCTAAAATGTGCCATCAGTGTGCCATCTAAATTCTGCTAAAAACAGCAGACCAAAGCCAACTAGCATGGCTGACAAATGAGGCATTGTCGCTGCCAGATTCGCAACTTGTTTGGAGAGATGAATCTTTATTTTGCTGTGACAGTTCTTTCACCAGCTTTTTGTTGTTTCTATTTTCGCCCTAGAATGATCATTTGATCACAGTCTGTTCCCAGACCAATTTCTCATAATTGTCCTTAAGAAACATGAAGAATATTCATGATTTAAAATTTTTCCGCAAATAGCCTATACACGATAGCAGTTGTACGCAAGGTTATTGGCTTCATGGCCTCATTCTCCCTGCATCTTTGGAATTCTAGGAATTAGAATACACACCTAGAAAGGGGGATTTAATGAATTGACAATGTCACTAGTGCATGCGGGAGAGATCAGTGCTTTTCTTCTAAATAAAAGTGTACACTTCTTGTAGATGTTGTTAAAAGGCTCTAAGCAGTTTTGTCAGTGAGACAGCAACCCGCAAAGTAATCATGTAAGTCTGCTGTTCCATTTGGCAAAGTCTTAATTGTAAACAAAATGGTACCTTTTGGGCTCCTTAACATCAGAGCCGCTGCCATTCACTAAAATTCCTCACTGCATTTTTTGGTTCAGTGATCTCAGTGACCAATTCATGTGAGACAAAGGGCTTATATCCAAAACTTGCACTACATTATGTGCAAAATTGCTAAGGATTAAGAATCAAACACCTTTGATACATTCCCCATGCTGCTTAGGGGGCAAATCACAAGTGTTTTTAATAATAACTAGCAACAATGTTACAAGAACCACTGGGACTCCTATATAAGCATGTGTTTGTGATAGTATTTATGTCGTCTCTTCAAACGAAAATATATTGAATTATTTGGGTAGGTTTGAACAATTTGGGGTAATCAAAATTTAAAAGTGAAATAAACCTTGTGGAGTGTGGAGCTTTATATATATAGAATTGTACATATAGTTGATTTAAATATGTTTTTTATTGTTTATGTTTACCTAATGTAGCAGCGCCTGGGGGGTTTCACTGTGTTTGGTTGTTGATGATTTAAAAAATTAATAATAATAATAATAATAATAATAATAATAATAATAATGTCATCTAAATGGTATTAAATACAGTAGTTCAGATTTATGAAATCTCCAGAGATAATTATTTCTCTGCAGCGCTTTTACATTGCCATTGTCAAGACAAAATGCAGTACTGGGGGGGGGGGAGGCACAGAAAGCAGGCACCTTATTCTACTAGGTTCCCCCAAACCCTTGTCTAGCCACAATAAGGAAATGGACCTGCAACTGAGAGAAACAAGCTGTGCACCGCAAGCTGGTGGGTTAATATAGAATCTGAATGCTGCCAAGCTTCAAATAGTTCCCTTTAAAACAATTCAAGAAGAGTTTAAAATTCATATGCTGCAATTCATACATTCTTTTTGAAGTCCATTCTCATACTTTTTGGTAACAGAAGTAACCTTGTTAAAATAGCGCAAACTTTTGAACTGCATGCTTCAGCACAGGTATTCAGAGACCAAAATAAACAGAGATGCAATTTAAACTCTCTAGCCCTCTGTCAAGGCTCTGGTTCTTCAGAACAAAGGAAGTGGGAGGCTGAAACGGCATACTACTTCAGATTATAAAGCAGCTTTAAAACAGATTTTGGGTTACTGTAAACTGCTCTGTTTAGGAACAAAAAAGGTGTGGGAAAATATGTAGACAGTAAGCAATATAACCAAAACCCATAAGGCTCCCCCCACCCCCGTTTAGTAAGATTTAGGTTGCAAAGAACTCTAGAAAAGCAGGACTCATATCTGTGTAGCCTGCTAGTAGCATCTACGGTACTTGTTTTGTCCTAGAGAACTGCACCCATCCAAATTACCAAAAAGCCTGACTACAAGTAAATTCTATATGGATTTTATTTGACCTCTGAATGCCTGAAGCTCAAACGATTCTAAAAGTTTACATATTTCCCCCTAAATGACCAGTAAGAGGTATTGTCCTACTTGCTCTATGTTGTACCTACACAACTAATACTCTAATAACAATGTTACCCTTCACATAATCAATGAGTACCATCATACCTGTACACTATAAAGTAATGTTAACATTTTCAGGCCCCTTTTAACTGCTCAAAATTTAGAGTTTCAGAGATTCACATTCTTCCTTCAGGTTCCACAAGCGAGTGGTGTCCTAAGCATTTGTCTAATAGCCAAAAAAGCTGACTTTATTTCCTTCCTCAAGGATTTCTCCTAAGATTATACTGCTACCCACCCTGAACAGTGGGGAAGAAAAGAAAACTGAAACCATCACTACTACTACTCTGCCTCAGACACTAAAAACAACAACTATGGTGGCTGAGCTAAAGATGAACAGGTTAAGGCAGATCCAGACTCCTAAAAGCAAGCCTCAATTCTAGATTTTAACACATTTTTCCATCCTCACATTTTAAGATTAAGTCTTGGTAATTTTCCTAGGTGCTTTTTCAAAAGTTCACTCTTCCACCCTCTCCTCAATCATGGCTTACACACATCTGAGAATTCTAAAGGCAAGAGGTGATACAACAAATCCCAAATGATTAGCAATCCAATAATAAAGAGCACCAAGAGACACTGTTCTTGACACAGCTAAACAGCAAGGGGTAGGCAGCCAGTGACTTTAGCACCAAATTTATATTCTGCAGCTCAAAACAGATATTCAAAGAATCATATTAAAAAGTGTACACTACTGAATGGCACCCGAGCTAGAAACTTCTGTCAGCTGTTAAAAAGTAGGAGGAGATACGATATCGAAGGGGCTGTCACATGGAAGATGGAGCAAGCTTGTTTTCTCTGCTCCAGAGGCTAGGGCTTGAACCAATGGCTACAAGTTACAAGCAACGAGATTCTGACTAAACATCAGGAAAACTTTCTGACAGTAAGAGTGTTCAACAGTGGACCTGACTTCCATAAGAGGCGGTGGAGTCTCTTTCCTTGGAGGTTTTTGAGCTGAGATTGGATGGTCATCTGTCATGTATGATCTAGTTGAGATCCCTGCATTGCAGAGGGTTGGGCTAGAAGATGATCCTTGGAATCCCTTCCAACGCTACAATTCTATGACCACTCAGCCAAAAATCAGGTGATACAGTGGTGCCTCGCTTAACGAATGCCCTGCTTAACGAAATTTCCGCTTAACGAAAGGATTTTTCGAGCAGAGGTTGCCTCGCTAGACGAATTCGTATTATGAAAAATTCGTCTAGCGAATCGCGTTTTCCCATAGGAATGCATTGAAATTCAATTAATGCGTTCCTATGGGCAAAAAAAAATAAAAATAAATTCAATGCATTCCTATGGGATTCGCTAGACGAATTTTTCGTTATAAGAAAAGACCCGTGGAACAAATTAAATTCGTCTAGCGAGGCACCACTGTACTTTGATGAGAATGGGGGGGGGGGGAAATCCAATGGCCCAGTCCTATGCGTATTTACTCAAAATTAACTATCGTCTTGTTTAATGGTACTTCTTCTCCAGTGAGTGTGTTCAGGATTGCAACCCTAGTTACTGTTTTCTGGAGAGGGGAAGGTTCATTAAATATGCTCCTCAAATCACTGCACTGGAGGAAGACTTTCAGTTCAACATGTCTAGCTGGTGCAGCAACACTTTATAAGAGGTCACTTACAGGCTGCAATGATTGTCTGCTAGATATTAAACAATTATAAACAGTGACAACAGAGTAGAGCAAGGAAGTTTGACAAATATGCTCAACATAGTTTGGTACACTTTGGAGGCTGGGAAGTCAATACTTCCATCTTAGCCTCATCCCACATTCCATTAATGGACCAAACGATGCACATTTGTAGATGTTTACTTGATTCACATGTTTTTACACAATTTGCATAGTTACAGTTTGATGGGAGTTTAGAAATCTGAACCTTAGGGATTTTCCTACGAGGAACTGGAAAGAGTGTATAAGAAAGATGAGCATACGTCTGTAGGAGAAGACAACAGACAGTGGGCCACAGAGAGGGATCAATACCTATGGTATTGAAGGAAGGTCAATCACTGGAATCACCCCCAGACTATTAGACCTCTTTCTTTTTTGGTAGCAAAAATTGACCATTTCTTTTTTTATTCACAATTAATAGGATTTGCTTATTTAAGAACTAAAGAAATTATTATTCTTAGAAGTCCACTCAGTATGATAGTTTCTACATTAGGTACTATATTTCATAGAAAACTGCAAGAGTCTCTTAGTGTGACCTAGAGTAAATTTTGTTCAATCAACTTTTGATTCCCAAACTTTGAGTGCTCTCATAGTGCTCTGCATCCTTTAACCATGGCTAAAGGATCAGATATTACCTCTAAGCCTCTTGTGCCCACGCTCCCAACCGTAAATTTCCCTTGCTGGCTTTAACCACTTACAACTGCAAACAAGAGTTAGGGCTTGCAACTCTTATTTCTAACCTGTGGCTAAAGTATGGGGAGCATTATATACATGCATGCAACGTATCACATGCATAGCATTACATTGTTCCAGAACTGATTGCTGTTGAGACTTTTTTTAGCTTATTAATGGAAGATAGTGTCACAGACTATGCACTGTCCATGTAATATCTGCACACCTGCAGTATGTTTGGTTTGCCAAGGATGCTTCCATACAGGCTGCGCTGAATTTCCCTAGGAAACGTTTAATAGCAGCATTAAGAAACATCACCTCTGGAAAACAGACACTGTGGCACTGGAAACTAGAATTTTTTCCTTTCAGGAGCTTTTCCCAATTTCTTGAAGGGACAGAAAGTATTAAAACATTCTAAAGGGGTTTCTTTTCCTTTCAAGACTATATTCAGGTGTCCAAATATGAATGGGATAATAATGTCAAATCTGAAATTATTTTAATTACTAACAGTCAGATAAGGTATAAAATGTACTTTAGAAAAAGGACAGTAAAAATGGTACCTCATTCTTTGTGCCTCCATCAGGGTCAGCGTGCTGGAACTTAATTATATCATTGCAATGCACATGGAAACCTCCATATCTATTTCTACTCAGCTTGCTTTCTCTTTTTGCTTAAAAAGAGGAGGGATCATCTATACTCCATATCAAAAACCTGGAAAGCCAATTTCTGCAGGCTCACCATGATGCAAATTCTGCAAATACTATTTGATTATTAAATCAAATGCACTTAAGACAAAGACTTCTGTTTAGCATCAACATATATGGTAATGGCTTAATTTTGACACTGATACCTATTCAAGTACAGTACTTTAAAATTTCATCATAAGCATGTTAATAAAGGAAGGAAGGAAGGAAGGAAGGAAGGAAGGAAGGAAGGAAGAAGAGAGACTGGGTCTCATTAAGTATTTTATGCAACAGACAGGCCAGTTGGGACAGCATGAAGGATGCAGAACAGAAAATTATCAAGAGAGAAACTAGCCTTCACCCTGACCACCAGGGGTCCCATCCAGCACAACCCATTGCAGATCTTAGCAGATTAAGTAAATTAACTTGTGGCACGGTATGTGAAGCTTGTTCTTCAACTCTAAAGGTTTATGGATCTACAGTGATCTGTTTATCTACGATTCCTGGTCCAGAACATTCACACATCAGAACTACTTGACTCAAAAGACTCTTGAACTACTTCAGCTAGGGAACCCTCCTGTATATTCTTTTAAAATTATAAATATACATTTGGTTGCAGGCGATGCACTAGTCAGATTTCTTTTCCAGAATACACCTTGGTCGGCAATTTGAGTTTGCAGCTTTTAAACCTGTTTCCAATACTGTGGATGAGCCTCATGTCAAAGCTGAAACACAACCAAAACCTCCCAGGGCATCTATCTACATATTACAAAGAACAATTGGACACATTTTCCTTTTCTATATCTGCTAACAACAAGTATATTTTTCCTGCATCCTGAGATAATCAGTAGTGCTAGGAAAAAAAACCTTAACACACAATTCCTGGCAGTCCAAATAACTTGCCTTCCCCCCCTTAAATAAGGAATGAATATGTACTAAAGTGCTTTATGCGAACCACATCAGTACATTACCAAAACCAAAAGATCTTAAGTCCTAAATGGGGAACAAAATCTGCAGTGTAAATATGCAGAGATTAACAATCTATATGAAATAAAGAATCAAGAGAAACAACTTCTCCCTTGTCTTTTCTCAACCTTGTGTAAAAAAAAGTGCAGTCAGAAAATAAATGCAGTAGGTGACAGCTGGGTTGAAGCAGGCCATCAGTGATAATGTGCAAACGTGTGTCTTAGCAGTTCATCTGCAGATGGTCGCAATTTGGCCTCAATAAATATTCGCTTCAGAAAATCCCGACCGTGGTCCGAGACATGAGGTGGCAGCTGGGGATTGGTTGGCTGTGTGGCAATTTTAAAGATGGCAGCCATTGCTTCAAACTCTGCCCAAGGTGGTTTCTCCGTGAGCATTTCTACCACAGTACAGCCTACACTCCTGTAACAGTCAAGAATGAAAAGCAAGTTAAAGTCACATAAACTAATAAGTTTCTCTACTATCTGCAGGAGTAAGCAGACGGAGATATCTAAAGAGCACAACTTACATTCAGTTCAAAAGACTGCATTTCTTTCACATGTAGTAGTAGTGTGTATTATGCCAATAACATAATAATTTTGTTGCTAGATCTAATGGTCAATCTATCAATAACTTAATTACCCAACAGCACCACAAAGGGTTTGTACACTTGTAGGCACATACCTAAAAACCATAGGCCAGCAAAAGTGTTTTGTGTTACAATTAAATTAATGATTTATCTCTAAAATGGTGGGAGACTGAAATTGTACTGAAGAAAATTAGAAGATGAAGTTTGGAGCTACATTAATTCAATATTTAAAGTTGCCCCTCAATTTTAGAACCTGATCCCGAACCTTAACTCTAACACCTAACCCCTAACCCTAACCCTTAACCATTAACCCTAAACCTTAAACCCAGAGGGTTTCCTCTGAATTATCAGACTGAGCCAGACAACTCTCCCAACTGTCACTCACAGGGACTTCAGGAGAGAGCCACATTCCCCTTGTCAAGAAAAAGCATTTTCAAAAACAAACAGCATTTTCAAAACAAACAACTGCATTTTTTTATTGTGGAAAGGTTTTGATGCTTATTATTGTAATAATCTTATGCAAATGCTTTGTGAGATACTTCTGAAAAGTGACATAAAATACCTTGGAAAGCAAGGAAATAGCTGCAATCACTGCAAGAAAACAAGAACTTACAAATCGGCTGCCTTCTTACAAAGAAAACTCACACACAGCAGTCTTTGAAGCTAGAATAACCTATTAGAAGCACATCCTCAATTCTCCTTTCAGAAACATAATCCAAACTAAATGCAAGTAATGCCTACAATGGGCCCATGGGATGGTGACTTGAGATAAGGCCTTCTCAGCTGCATCCTGGGACTCCCTTTCAGAAGAGTGCATTTGTTTATCACACTGATGACACTTGGCTGTAAACTGAAGACACTTTTGCTTGCCCAAGCTTTTAGGACATGAACCTTGTCTGGCGATTCAGCAGTTCTTTATTACTGCTTATTTTTTTCTGTATCATAGAGAATTTCAGATGTTTTAAGCATTGTAACTATTATCATGTTGTATAAGTGCCTGGGCTCCTGCAGGACAAAGGGCAGGCTAATAATAATAATAATAATAATAATAATAATAATAATAATAATATGTCAGAGTGAAGAGTTAAAACCAAGCTTTCTCCATAATATACTAGGTTTTTTAAAAAATAAAATAAAAATAAATCTGGAATACATTTGTTTGTAGGGAAGAATACTGCATTAAGTTATCTGAGACCCCACCTGTAACATGAAGTAGTCTAGACCCAAGCCATACCAGAGCATCAATTCCAAAAATGGGAGCCTGTAAGCTGTATCAAAGAGGCAATGGATCATCCCAGACTCCTCCAAAGATCATTTTCTCACATGTATTACCTGAATTCTTTCACAGATCTGTACACAACCGACCAGTCATATTGCCCTGCTTACTAATGCCATGTCATTATGCCACTTCCTTCATAACTTTATAATCCAGATTTGTGAACAGTGTGTCCTAAGTAGATGAAAATACACACACACACACACACACACACACACACACACACACACACACATGTATGTGCGTGTCAAGCATACCATTTAATGTTAAGGCACTTGTACAACTGATTTTCATTGGAACAGCATAGACATACCAGATATCTGCTTTCCTCCCATACCCTTCTCCACTAATGACTTCTGGACTCATCCAGTATGGCGTTCCTGTGGCAGACTTCATACCTGTACCAGACAAGCAAATTGTTTGAAGCCGCTTGCTGGCACCAAAATCACCCAGCTTAACATTCCCTGCAGAGTCTCTGAGAATATTTGCACCTGAAAAACACAGAGAGATAAGGTTTGGTGTATATCTGGTAGCAAGCTAACTTTACAGAAGACTTATAGTAGCAGAATATTACATGAAATTACATGTACATCTGCTCAACGTAGAATTCAATGTTTGATTCAGTGGCCCTTTTATACAAGTGTACATATCAGTACACAGATCACTTCCTGGAAAATGATCCAGGATGTCTTGGTATTTCACCCACGTAAGTAGGCCAAGGTAGGGGAGACAGGATGAGGAAATAGAAATAAAATTACTATCGTTTTCCTTGTAAAACTATGATGAGATGTGTCAAGAGGTGTGTGAGCCTGGGGTACTTGCCATGCTGTTTTCCCTGGGCTTTGGAATTGTATACAGCTGTTTTGAGAATTTGGTGCAGTGTACATGTCAGGACTATGAGCCAGACTCAAACTGCAACTAAGCCATGCACTCCCTCATTGGTGATCTAAGGCAAGCTGCTATTCTTTCAGCAATATGGGGATAAAACTGGCATACGAGGAACATTTTACACATTAGCAGTATATGAGAAGCTCTTTAGGCACGGAGAAAAGCACTGTGCAAACACTAAATATTGCCAAACTTTGTGGTTGGAATTCCAAATACAGTGGTACCTCGGGTTACAAACATTTCAGGTTAAAAACTCTGCTAACCCGGAAGTAGTTGCTCTGCGTTGCAAACTTTGCCCCAGGATGAGAAAAGAAATCGCGCGGCAGCAGGCGGCCCCATTAGCGAAAGCGCGCCTCAGGTTAACAACGGTTTCGGGTTAAGAACGGACCTCTGGAATGAATTAAGTTTGTATCCCGAGGTACCACTGTACTGGAAAAGCATTCACAATGAATAAATGGAAAAGATTCACCTATTGGTACCATGACACGAGTTGTTTAATGTTCTGACTGCTTTGGAGATGTTTTGAGAATTTTTTGACAAAGCAATATGAATGAGAGAGTCTGTTAGAATTTTCTAGCCGTCTTACTTGAAATGATGTCTTAACTTGAAACGCTATAAACTACCAACAGATATATTTATATTTTAATTGCAAGAATGCAAGAAGAACCTTGAATAAAACATTGTCTTGTTTTCATCATAAAGATTTGGCTCATATTTAGTTAATAGTTATTTTTTCTAACCACATTACTTATCTACCTTCAACAATTCTCCCATTCTTACCTTTAATATCTCTATGTACAATCATGTTACTGTGCAAATAATGAACTCCTTCCAAAATCTGCCGGGTGTATTTCCGAGTCACATTCTCCGTGAGTGCGCCATATGCCTTCAACTGATCCTTAATTGAGCCCTAGAGACAAAGGAAGAATAAGAATACTGTAGCACCTGTTTCAAAAGTAGAATTACTCTTCAATGAAAAATGGCTGCATTTAAAAATGTTTCACAAGTTTGTAGAAGCAATCCTCTAAGAACCCTTCCCCTATCTGGCCTTAACTCTAACTAGCTGACATTAACTTACTATCTATATCCAGATCTCTGGCTTACCCCAGGCATGTATTCCATAAATATAGAGAGTGTTCTTTCGGGAGGGTCCCTCAAGCAGCCATAATACTGAACAATTCTCTCATGTAGAAGGTTTTTCAGAAGCTGAATCTCACATTCAAGTGCATTTACCTCCTGGAACGCAAGAGCACAGGATTAGCCTTAACAGAATCTGACAAGCAGGTTTGATTCAAACAACAATAAACACATCATTTAACTTGCACTTGGAACTGAAGACTTCCAAAGGCCACATTGGGGCTCATCCTCTAGCTCACTATTAGAAACCCATGAACTTGGGAAATTAGCAAATCCACCACCCCCAACTATTAAATAAGAGTGGCTAAATTGGTTAGTACTTATTATTTTATCTAGTACACCACATAAAATTACATTACAATTTTCTTATATAAAGACTGGACTTTTTCGAGTCCCTTTGAAATGAACTTGAGCAATGTAAGAGTCCTTATTCTGTTATTTTCACTGCACAGTGGACTGGGTTTCAACCTCTTCTTAATGTCCACATTTTATAGCAGCCAAAATAAAACTACAGGAAATTTTCAGAATATTATTGACTGATGATTGATTGCATTCAAAGCCTACCTATTTTTCTACATGGTGCTCAAGGTGGATTATACATGGTTCTCCTCCTCATTCAATCCCCACAACAACCCTACGAGGTAGGGAAAGACAGTGACTGGCCCAAGGCCACACCCAGTGAGCTTCATGACTGGGTGGGGATTCGAACCCTAGACTCCCAGGTCCTAGTCCAGCACCCTAACGACTATGCCTCACTGGCTCTGGAAGTAGTTGGGTAACAGATACATGAGGCACCTCTCCATATATGAAGCTACCTGGACACTGCATTCCTAGTCCTGTTCTGCCTCCTTCAAGGAATATGCAGAGGGAGGCAACACAGAAACAGGCCTTTGCAGTGGTGGCTGCCCATTTCTGGAATACTCTCCCCAAGGAAGTAAGCCTGGTGCCATCATTGTTTGCTTGTAGGTGCCAGGCTAAAGCGTTTGCGCTCATACATTGGGAAAAAGAATTAGTCCCCCGTCCCATCCCCCGTTCATCCAGTTACTGAGGTAAGTAGGATTTGTCCTACTATTACACATATTACTGGATGAGCATGTTCAGGTTTTTTAAAATTGTTTTATACTGAGTTTTAATGTATTTTATGCTGTAAATTGCTTTGGGACACTCCTCTGTGTGAAAAGTGGTTAACAACAACCCACCAACCAACCAACCCACCCACCAACCAAAACCAGTACTCTTACCTTGCTGGTCTCCGGGCTGTCAGGATCAAACTGAACTTGCTTAACAGCTAGCTCACGTCCTGTATCTGCATCATAGCACAGATAAACTCTGCCAAATGCACCCTGCCCCAGGAGTTTACCTAGTCTCCAATTAGTTGGAGCTCTTGGGGCTGAAAACAGAATATTAAAAAATATATATCAATTTCTATTACTCAAAGAAAAAGGATCAGAAGATCAAAGCTTCAAGGAATGTTTCAGCAAGGATTTATACATACACACATTGCATTTTGCAACATAAGCATTTAAAGAGAAACTTTAAGACAACAATCTGTAGTAATGATCAAGAATGCAAGTCACAAACCACTCTTGCATTCCTCACTTTAATGCAACTAAATTAACTTAAAATAAAAAGTGGCAGTTTATATGGCAGAAAAATCATTAAGCTATTAATATTATTTATTAAAAGTAAATGTGCATCAATAAATATTCCCTGATCAGTTTGCAACATAGCATGTTGTAAAAATGCTTAACATTTTCCATCTGTCAAAAACTCAAAGAAAATACTCATTAAGCACAGCAGTGTGACTAATATGCAGACTGCTGATGTCTCCTGAAAACTTATCCATGCATCTAAGGATAGAACATTAGTTAATAGTTAAGTAACTATTTAGTTTCAGTCCGTACCAGATACCTTTTCAGTCCAAAGTATCTCATACAAAAGATTACTTTGGACTGAGGAGGCACCTAGTACAGACTGAAACTAAATAGTTGCTTATGATAGCAATGTACTCAATTAGGGCAACAAACCATTGCAGTTGCTCAGTCACATACAACTTAGTAACTTTACCCTGTCAGGTGTGAGGAAAGTTTTTTGTTAAATATGACACAGTTTTTGTGAGGGACAATGTATTGAAACATTTCCTCCTAATGCCAATGGTGTATCTCTTTAGAATTACCAATTTATCCACAAAAGTGCTAGAAGCTAGTAATGCAAGATACCTGTGTGTATTTGATATTCTCTAGGGAGATGTCTATGCCATCTGTTCTTCCAGAGAAATAGGCGCATGCAATATATAGGGCCCTCTGCAGGCATTCAGTAGGAATGCAGAAAGGGACAAGCAGGAATACACCGGCTGAGCTCCATTTTCTCAGTGTCACTGTGCATGTCAGGCACAAACTCCAGCTGATGCATGATCAGGGTGAGTCTGAAGGGGGCTGCTTTATTTGCACGTGGGTTTTCCAGCAAGGGGACAGTCCTGGGGGCTCTACCCATGAGCACCACTGGCAGCTGCTTTACAAGAGACAGGAGGCTTATATGAAAGTCATTCTTGTCCCGCTTTTCTGTAGGTGTAAACTGCTAACATGCAGATAGCAGCACAGGAACTCACCGGGACAGAGAGACTCAAAGTAATTGAAAAGAAAAATAGGAACGCAGGCAGTCCAGTAGAGATTGGGGAAAGTACATGCAAACTTTAAAATAATAGCAAAAGAAATTATTTGAGACAATCATCAGACAAGCAAAAAAAATGAAGATCCGAAAAGCTGCCTTGTTCAGCTCGACACAAATGTTGCCATGGCTGGTCTTAGTACAGGGTGGATGGAGTGACCACTCCAGGTGCCATAGGCCATTCTCCTGAGGCATTTCCAAATGAGAACAAGAGGGCCATGTTCAAGCCAAGCAGGTTCAATCCACTGACAATGTCAAGCACTGACACTTTGGGGGTGTTAATAACCAGTGCATATAGGGATAGAGAACAGAATGAGCTAAGCTTGGGTTCACCCCAAATCAGACATCACCACCTCTAAGAGAGTATCCAGAGTATCCTCTATGCGATGGCACAAAATTGTGTACAGTCCAGCACTTCTATGGGGTAGAAAATCTGTCAAGCATTTGGGGTACCTTATTCATTTCCACTCACACTGGCCGTTATTAGCATGGAGGAACCATACTGGATTGTCTTATGCTGAAACAAAGTGTTGGCCCAGATGCCAGAAGATTATGACAGCGACTGCCATCAACGGATTTTACTGATGATTTGGCAAAGGAAATTTACAAACTAAGTTCTAGAGCTTTTTGTTTTTCAAGATTTGGTGTTAATAGGTTTTAAAAACAAATTTACAAAAAGGGGACCCATTTGACCCCAAAGATTCCAAAATATTACACTGTCAAGTGACTATTACTTTCCAGTCATTTCTAGCAACTGGGAATGGAAAAAGAAATCTGTTTTCTATCGCGCTATATATTTTGGCATGGAGTTGATGTTGTTTTACTAGTCTGATTGTTCTCTCAAAAACAATTCCTTTTGCAATCATTTTAAAGTTACCTTATTTTTACTGGACTTGTCTGTCACATGGCATTATATGCAGCTTTTTTCCTTACAGCGGCTAGGCGGACTGATATCCATGACTGTCAAAGTAGGATTGTCTATGTCACTTCCTCTTCTTCGCATCCGCCCATCTTCATATTCTGGAGTGAAAACACTGCTCCCACTGCTTGTACTCAATGAGTGATCAGTTGGGCTGAAGCTAACTGGGGATCGTAAGCTGTTTCCTTGGGTTCTCCTAGCTCGTGGAAAAGTTTTACGGCCTGCAGAAATGAAGAAAGAAACCTACAATACAGGACCATGAAACATTATTTCCATTTGTACATTACACTGGAAGCAAAGGATAGTAACTGAATGCTGGATAGACTAGAGCCACGCTTTTCTACCTCAATGGCAATCACAAATGAACAGAGCATGCTACCTCTAGATTAAAAAAGAAAGAAAGAAAAGTGCATAAGATGAATTAGGAATAAGGAAATACCTTCCAAAGGAAACGGATCTAGCACCATCTCTTGGAAGATTGTACACATTCAGCAGACTCGGATCCAACTCTTAACACAACTTTTTCTGTGTGGAAGGAGGAACTTAACTTGGGGAAAGACCACAGCTCAGTGGCAGGCGGTCCCAGATTCAATCTCTGATGGCATGTTCAGGAAAATGTCTCCTATCTAAAACCCTGGTGAGTCCCTGCCTGTCAGTAGGCAAGTGTTTCTCAGCCAGTGGGTTCCAACCTGCATGTGGGGCACAAGGCTTGTACAAGTTGGCCAAGGGCGTTATAAGCAAGCCCAAAATAATTACAGTGGTACCTCTAGTTACAAACTTAATTCATTATGGAGCTCCGTTCTTAACCTGAAACTGTTCTTAACTAGAGGTGTGCTTTCGCTAATGGGGCCTCTTGCTGCTGCTGCACTGCCGGCACACAATTTCTGTTCTCATCCTGGGGCAAAGTTCTCAACTTGAGGTAACTCTTCCAGGTTAGCAGAGTTTGCAACCTGAAGCGTTTGTAACCTGATGCGGTTGTCTACTGTACTGCTTGTAATCCTTCACTGGTAGGATAAATACTTCTTACAACTTTTATTATAATACCGTGGTGACACTTGTAACTGAACATGGGAAAGAGTAAATTTTACATTATAGCACTTGCAAACTGCCTTCTGGTGGCTCAAAAGTGTTACGGAATTTTTTGCCTGGATACCTCAAGTAACGGTTATAAAACTGGCAAACTTGTAGTTAAAATGCATGAGGACCTAAGGTCCTAAATTCATGTGATAATAAATCAATGGGCACCATACCAAGTCAATTTTGACTTGTGGGTTGCCATATCAAAAAAGATTTGGAACCACTGGGGTAAACATCCCTGCACTAGATGGACCAAAGGACTGACTTGGTATAAGACAGCATCCTACGCTCTTCTGTGACAACGAGGAAATAGATCTCCCCTCACAAGACACTTCTGCCAGATGAAGGCAGTTGTCACCCATTCCTTCCCCTTGCAGCCCCCTGAAAAGCTGTTCCGAAGGGTTGAGGGCCACTGCAGAACAGAACTTGGGGTGGTGCTGGGGGAAAAATTGCAAATACTGCCTTCCCCTCTCTCCCTTCTTTCCTCCAGGGCAAGACTCCACAGGATCTCAGCCCTTTCTGCAAAAAGAGAACTTCTTTTGTGGAAAGGCAACTGTGGCTTGAAAAATATAGTACAATGCAGTAAAATATAGTACACTCTTACCTTTATTAAAACTAATTGTAATTGTAATGAGATTCAGATACGTTAATGCCCATGGGCAACAAGAAACAATGGAAAATTTCCCAAGGTTATTTAAACAGCAGAGTTTAAGTTGTCGGCAAGAAACACGACTTAGCTGCCTGTCTGTAATATTTGTATTTGTTATGCTGGAAGACAATGGAAGCTAACTTGGAAATAAATTCTACCTAATTCAAAGGAGTTTACAAATGTGCACATTAATATGAAAGTAGCCAAGTTCTAGAGAATCTGCTTTGTATGCAGAAGGACATCATTATCAATCCCTGGCATCTTCACGCAAGGCTGAGAGACAGCCTAGTCTGAAACCCTGAAACCCTGAGCTAGCTGCACCAGGGTTTGACTTGGTGCAAGGGAGCTTCCTATGTTCCTAAAGCAGCAATCATACATTTCGGTTCCTTTCCCCCCCTTTCAAACAGCCTCTAGGCCATTCAGAAAACTCATGAAAATTAATTATGTTCCTAAATCCATCACACACTGTTATGGCTGCATACAGATAAAGAATTAAGGAACATTTCAAACTTGGAAAGGAGACCAGCCAAGAAATACCATTTTGTATTGCAGAGCACACACAACTGAAGATTAAAATTGCCTCCCTTCTGGATAGGAAAGTGCATTATGGTTTTTTTTTGGGGGGGGGAGAAGCTTTCACAAAAGTGTTAAGGGGCCCACAAACTTACCATCATTGTAGTCTTGATGGTGGTATGAAATATGATACCTTCGAGGGTAAGTTCCACCTTTGCCAAACTTCTCAAATATAGGAAGATCATAATCTAAAGGGGGGGGGAGAAACTAAGTTACTGTTCTCAATTAGGCTATTTTGGGTTTGGATGAAAAAGTTATGTGAGTTAGTCAAATGATCAACTAAAATAATCAAGGGGACAAAGTAATTCCCCTATAAGGAAAGGCTGCATTATTTGGAGCTTTTTGGTTTAGAGAAAAGACGAGTAGGAGGTAACACAACAGAAGTTTGTAAAATTATGCATGACATAGAGAAAATGGACAGAACAAAGTTTTTCTCCTGATATCATAGCACAAGGACATCAAACAAAGCTGAATGTTGAAAGATCCAGGACAGATAAAAGAAAGTACTTCTTCACACAGCACAGAGTTAACCTATGGAACTCACTCCCACAGGATGGCCACCAACATGGATGGTTTTAAAAGAGGCTTAGACAAATTCATAGAAGTTAAGGCTATTAATAGTTATTACCCATGATAGCTATGCTCTGCCTCCACTGGTGTATTTGCAGCTTAGAAGCACATGCTTCATCTCCGTTGATATACTGATTTACTAGCGTTTCAAAAAAAATAGTAAACATTTTTGTATGAACATACGGTTGTTTCTACTTTTCATACTTTTGTCATTGTTACGACAGCCTCAAAGACAAATAAAACATTATTAGGTTAAACTTTATGCATACATCCAGACATACACTGAAGTTACAGTAGAAGATTTTGTAAGGATAGCATCGGAAACTGTACACATTTGTTTTACCTACCAGAAAACTCTTGATGATTATCTGGATAGCTCTGGGCTCTTGGCATCCGAGACTTGGGGTAGCTGTCCCTACAAGTAGAAACATTGAACTATTACATCCTTGTGTAAAGCACTACCTGAATTCTGTTACCTCGTTGTTTTAAAGATCACAGCAGAAAGAAGTGCAGATTATGTGGTTCTTACCCATCTAAAGGACTGTCAAGCGAAGGGCAGCTTCCTGAGCCAGAGTTTTCAGGACTGCTCAGTGATAACGGATCCAGCATCTGGAAACAAAAGTACAAGAAAGTTTGAAGAACTATCACTACAAGGGTGTAACATACATAGGCAACATGCAACAAGCTAGGGAAACACAGACTATGGTTGCCCAGGCTCCGCTAACATTCTGGATTGCTTACTGTAACACATTATACATAGTGCTATCTTTGAAGATGTCTCAGAAACTTCTGCTAGTAACCCAGTAGCTGTATTATGAGCCAAGTAGATACTAGCCAAGTACAAATTTGGAGACTGGGAACACCTTAATCCCGTGTTTAAGGAGATACACTGGCTACCAGTTCATTTCTGGGCATAATTAAGTGTTGGCATTAGAGATGAGCACATTTTCTCAAGCTCACCTCAGATTTATTGGTAAATTATCAGAGATATTCAGGGGATGGGAGTGAGAAAACTCCCATTCAATTTTTCTGAATAAATCTGATAATTCAGAAAAATGTCCCTGTGCAAATCCTCACCAACCCACATGGCTCCCTGAAACCCTCCCAAAACACATATTCCCCCATTCACTTACCTTGCAAGCAGTAAAAACAGCAGCATCAGGGGCATGAAGGAAGAAAAGAAGGGGGGAGGTTTTTCCTTCCCTTTCTGCCACTTGCCACACTGCTTAGCTAAGCCTGAAGGATCGTATCATATATAGTTGTACCAAGAGTTGCCTGTGAGAGAGCTGCATCTCCCCTGGCCATTACACCATAGACTACTGTTAGCCGTTAGGTCAGGATAACAAAGAAGGTAACAAAGGATCTTAAACAGGATAAACCTTAATGCAGTAGCCCCTTTTAAAGGAAATGCAGCAGCCCCTTAATGCAGTAGCTCCTAAAGGGAAAATGAAAGAAAACACTCACCTGATCCATGCTCTCTGGAATGAACTCGCCCTCACTGTTTATACTGGTGAATGAGCCATTCCGGGCCACCTGGTGCAGCTCATCTGGAATGTATCCTGGAGGGGGAGAGCTTCTGTCGCGACTATAATAACCTGTTGGTATTTAAAAATATGTGAGTAAATTATAATAATTCTTTTACCAGCAAAAATCATCTACTTACAGGATTTTACTATCAAAGCATGTGTCATTTATTTGAACATCCACAGATTTGACTATCTCTTGGTGGGAAGATACATTCAAAGGGGTGGGATTCAATGTCGCACTTAAGTGATTGTTCTGTCAGCACAAGTATTTTGGCTTGCCAGACGGAATGATTTCCTCTATCCTCTGCCTGCTGCTGTTCTGGGGGTTCTCTTGACCCTCCTGACCAGGATTTGGGGAGGGAATGGGGGCTACAGAGGGAGAAGAGGGGTGCAAAAGTCACATTGCGCTAGCAGGACTCAATGCACTGGTCTCCTCTCTCTCACCCACACACAGGTGCTTACCTTTTTATTACATTTCTATCTCCAAATTTTATCTCAATTTAAATCTCACAACAATTCTGTGAAGTATATTAGACTGCAAACATGTGCTGATTATGGAGAAAGCTAGAGAGTTCCAGAAAAACATCTGCTTCTGCTTCATTGGCTATGCAAAAGCCTTTGACTGTGTCGACCACAGCAAACTATGGCAAGTTCTTAAAAAATGGGAGTGCCTGATCATCTCATCTGTCTCCTGAGAAATCTCTATGTGGGACAAGAAGCTACAGTTAGAACTGGATATGGAACAACTGATTGGTTCAAAATTGGGAAAGGAGTACGACAAGGTTGTATATTGTCTCCCTGCTTATTTAACTTATATGCAGAATTCGTCATGCGAAAGGCTGGACAAGATAAATCCCAAGCCGGAATTAAGATTGCCGGAAGAAATATCAACAACCTCAGATATGCAGATGACACAACCTTGATGGCAGAAAGTGAGGAGGAATTAAAGAACCTTTTAATGAGGGTGAAAGAGGAGAGCGCAAAATATGGTCTGAAGCTCAACATCAAAAAAACCAAGATCATGGCCACTGGTCCCATCACCTCCTGGCAAATAGAAGGGGAAGAAATGGAGGCAGTGAGAGATTTTACTTTCTTGGGCTCCTTGATCACTGCAGATGGTGACAGCAGTCACGAAATTAAAAGACGCCTGCTTCTTGGGAGAAAAGCAATGACAAACCTAGACAGCATCTTAAAAAGCAGAGACATCACCTTGCCGACAAAGGTCCGTATAGTTAAAGCTATGGTTTTCCCAGTAGTGATGTATGGAAGTGAGAGCTGGACCATAAAGAAGGCTGATCGCCGAAGAATTGATGCTTTTGAATTATGGTGCTGGAGGAGACTCTTGAGAGTCCCATGGACTGCAAGAAGATCAAACCTATCTATTCTGAAGGAAATCAGCCCTGAGTGCTCACTGGAAGGACAGATCGTGAAGCTGAGGCTCCAATACTTTGGACACCTCATGAGAAGAGAAGACTCCCTGGAAAAGACCCTGATGTTGGGAAAGATTGAGGGCACAAGGAGAAGGGGACGACAGAGGACGAGATGGTTGGACAGTGTTCTCGAAGCTACGAACATGAGTTTGACCAAACTGCGGGAGGCAGTGCAAGACAGGAGTGCCTGGCGTGCTATGGTCCATGGGGTCACGAAGAGTCGGACATGACTAAACGACTAAACAACAACAACAACATATTAGACTGAGAGATATTGATTCCCTCCACTCACCACCCAAACAACTCAAAACTGTAGGAATATGACGTTTGCTTACCTATTACAGAAAGCCTATTTTTCTTCTCTGTCATTCTGAAAACTGTATTATCCAAATCTTCCAGCGATGGCAGAGGCTCAGTATTACTCTGAAGGTGAAAGCATGGAGCAGTTTATTTATCCCTTAAAAAAAAAAAAGAAATCCTCCCACTCTTGTAATTTTTCAGTGAAAGGACTGTTAAGGAGGACGGGTGCTATTTGCTGCCATGCCTACACAACCTTAGCAGCTCTTTTCGGACCATAATTTCAAAAAGCCAGTTACAAAAACAAAGGAATTCAAAGATTTAAAATATGCAAACCCGAGTATTTTAAAACTGGGAAGAAATATTCTATTTCTGTCATTATTATTCTACTTTTGTCATCATTCTAGCCCAGGCATAGGCAAACTCAGCCCTCCAGATGTTTTGAGACTACAACTCCCATCATCCCTGACCACTGGTCCTGTTAGCTGGAGGGCCGAGTTTGCCAATGCCTGTTCGAGCCCATGAAAAAAATGCTTTTGCATCCATCTTTCACACAATGGCAGCTATCAGCAGTAACAGATTAAAAAAAATACAGTCGCTAGCGGTCTTTGAATTGACATAGGTCATGTCTATATCACCCCTTCCTACTGCTTTGGTGAGGCAAGTAGTAGGAAGCAAAAGCCTGCAACTTATAAAAGCAGCAGTGTGCTGCCTAATCCAGTGCTGCCACAGCAATTCATGCCCTCCATAGACTCCCAACCC
The DNA here is from genome assembly GCF_963506605.1 of Zootoca vivipara. Lineage (NCBI taxonomy): Eukaryota > Metazoa > Chordata > Lepidosauria > Squamata > Lacertidae > Zootoca > Zootoca vivipara. Next base: position 87,528,962 of record NC_083276.1, on the reverse strand, counting down.
TGTTCAGGCATTCAAATGTGAGGAGGGGAGCATCCATGAATGAGCAAACTAGCTCTGCATCTTCCCTGCTGCCCACTGTGGGTTCAAATGCAACTATCTGCATCAATGAAGCCTCCTTTACTCATGGAGGCTTTCACATATTTTGGAACGCTAGAACCTCAGGGAACCTTCTTGAGTGTGACCTGAGAGGGTGGAGCTCGGGTGGAGCTCTCTAATCCTCATGTGTTAAGTTAATCCTCATAATGAACACCTGAACAGAGCTTCAGAAAATCAGCCACCTGGATTTCTTCACCTGAGCACATAATACACAAACAACCAAACAAGGCTAGTTCAAAACAGACCAATGGATTTGGATTCATGTGGACATGCCCCAAAGAGCAATTTTAAACACAGAAAGTTCACTTGTGTCATATGATATCTGAATACACACACACACACACACACACACACACACACACACACACACACTTCTGTATAAATAACATGTACAAACCTGTGTGTTTCCATGGGCAACAAGCAATATCTTGAGGCTCTTCATATGAACACTTCGATCAAGAAGCTGTACTGCTTTGTCCAGGTCATCCTGTGTAGCTAATGGGATCACCAGCTACAGGCAGAAAAATATACACACAGAACAAGGTCACAATGCAACCTATTCACAGCTGATGCGATAAAGGAATAACACAAACAACTACTAGTCAAGGACCATTCTTTTACCTCATTATTGCTGTAATGCAAATTCATTGACTGTCCAAAGGCAACTTTAGCTTTTGATGCAATATCTTCTAGCTTGACAGGTCTAGGAAACTGTAGAATTCTGTAATACAAGGTATATATAGGTATATGGGGGGTGGGAATCCAGCAACATGAAAACAAGTAGCTATTGATGACAATGATGAAAGTTAAATTTTTGTTCGTGGAACAGTGAAATACCGGGGGGGGGGGGGGGAGAGCGTGTTTTCATAAGGTGTCACACTCTCTCTTCAAAATCAAATTATTAAAAAGTGCATTTACTGAAAAGACAAAAACAGCACTGAAATTAATAACCCCAAATTCAGTAAAGTGAATCATTGAATGTACATGGTTTCTGCTGGGTAAACTATTGCAATATTCCAGAATACTGCTTCAACCCACCTTACACCAAATAATTACTGCAGCTGAAAAAGTAGTAATCAAATTGCAACTTGCAGAGTGAATTAATGAGCTAATCAGCTCCCGAAGATAGATTTTATCAGCCATTATAAGATTTTCTAAAGTTAGAAAGCCATGCTTAGAAATGATTTAAGACCTGCAGCAGGCTTAAACTATGTGAGTCAATACCTCATTAAAGTAAAACTCTCCTAATTGTGATACAACAACTTGGCCAAGAGTTTCTTGGAAATTAATTCCTATGCCAAAGGCAAAATATCTTGAGGATTTGAAATATATGCTGTGCAGTCATTTGAGGTGAAATACTAACACAGAATAAATTTGTTCACCAAAATAACCTGACGTCAGTTTTTAGCACAAGAACAGAAGCTACACCATTTTCCTGGTTTGATCTCTCTGAACATTACTAATTTACTCAGCAGAAACGGAAACTAGCTGACCATCACAAACACAGGTGCATGAAGGCTCCATTTTCTTTGGGATTCAGGAGTAGCTGGATGCCATAATTGAGCTTACTTTGCATGTGTAATTAGAATTATAGAATTGTAGAGTTTGAAGGGACCCAAGGGTCATCTAGTCCAACCCCCTGCAATGCAGGAATATTATAGGGTGTGCATGTGTCAAAATAAATGATTTTATTAAGATATATTGCTCCTTATTCTATTCTAGGAGCAAAAGACAGCAACACATATATTTCACACATCCATGCATTTTAGCACATTTCTTCTGTTTCTCTTTTCTAAACATTGACATTGGATAGGCATCTCTCTATTCTCTATCACAGTGTTTCTCAACCTTTTTTGGGCCACGGCACACTTGTTCCGTGAAAAAAATCACGAGGCACACCACCATTAAAAAAGTTTAAAAAATTAACTCTGTGCCGCCCTATATTATAATTATGACTGTAAGAAACACTTGCCAAATATTGCATTCCGGCGGGTCAGTGCTGTGTATTGGCAGCCGCCAGGCTCGTTTGCACTGAGCTTTGGGAAAGAGGAGGAGAAATATTGCTTTCCGGCGGGTTAGTGATGTTCATTGGCGGCCGCCAGGCACGTGACAATGCAAATCACCCTTCTCGTCGCCGCACGTCGCGGCACACCAGCCAGCGTCTCACGGCACACTAGTGTGCCGCGGAACAGTGGTTGAGAAACGCTGCTCTATCAAGCTTTGCCAATACTCCATAGAGCTACAAAATATTGTGGGTTGCATCCAATTGGTTTTCCTTCACTGACAGAAGACAATTTGATTCAGTGGAATTTTAGCCAGTGAAACAGGGATCCCAGTAATCATTTAAGAGTCATCTTCCTTTTGCACACACACACACACACACACACACACACACACCACATTCTATAGTCCATACTGTTCTGAAGGGTCCAGTAACGCTTTGCAGCAGATGTGAGAGTTCGAGGGGGGGATTGTTAAATATTGCCTCAGTTCCCATTCCACTGGATCAAAGAGCCTTCCATCTGCCAAGGGTCATCAATTGGATGTGACATTCTGAATGGATTCTGGAAACTTGTGGATTATCTTTTTTTTACCTTTTCTCTCCTCGGTGTTCAAATTTGACTCGGACATCATTCTGTAAAAGAATTACACACATACTAGAAAACAAAGCTGGGAACAAATATTATTTGTGAATATTCCTCCCTGGGTTGCAGACAGCCAACAAATATTCTCACACACTTGAAGCAACATTCTTTGGCAATGGAAGAAAAGCTATTGGGAAGTGGGAATTCAGGATATGCATTGCTCTAGTACACAGGACACATCTGTTTAAGATCTGTTCTGCAACACTATATCCCTTTCATTTACCTCATAATTTCAAAAATATGTACACCACAAGGTGGAACATTCCCAGCAAGTGGAAATCACTCACATCAAATGCAGAAACACATTCTTCATTGTAAGACAAACACATTACAGGATTACCTGTTTTTTCGGTGAAGATGATTTTGCCTTCCCTGTTTCTTGTAGAGGCAATGGAGGGCGACTTGCCTTATGAAGGACTGCCAAATCCTGCATGATTGACTTCAAAGCTTGCTGCTCATCTGTTTAGGGAGGGGAAAAAAATATCTGTACCCACTATTCATAAAATGCCTTTGAAAACAAGGTTTGCTATTTTTAATACCTCCAATAAAATAAGTAGGACCTGAAGATTGTTCTGATTATACAGTACATTTTATTAACTCATATATCTTCAGACTGTCTAATGTCTCAAGAACTACTTCATATTTTAACTTATGTTGTTAACATAGATTTCCAAATCTTAATATACACTTGCAAAAAATTCCAGTTTTCAATGATAGTTTGCGTTATGAACAAAAGACTGATGTGCTTGAGCTAAATTGAGTTGAACTCCAGAACTTACCCATAGCTGCAGCCAGCCAGCAAAACCTTTACTTCAGAAGAATGGTTCTCCCATTAGAACCCTTCTATTGCCTATATGAAAAACAAACACATAAATTACAGCAATGAAGAGAATAAACAGTTCAGAAAGGACTATGATTACAGGCATAAAAAAGAAGATTGCCATGTCCCAAATGTTAAATATAAGAAGCCACCGGAAATTAGCTACAGGTCAGCCACATCCTTTCCCATCAGCTTCTTCATAAAGCAGTATGGGTGAAGACTACTGTAGGAATTACTTGACTACTGTACGTGAATGGCCAACAATGAAATGTTGTAGCTTTTGCTGGATTATTATAGCTCTGCAAACCACAGTCCCTTTCACAGACCTCCAAATTACCATGCAGCAGAGAAGCATTATGTAGGCTCTACCGACACAATAAAGCTGTTGTTGTTTTAACCTCTTCTTGCTCTTAAATCATATACTAAAATAATAAAAGAAACCTGTCTGGACAGATATGACTGTATGGATCACAAGGTGGGGGGCCAACAGAGGTGGTAAACTTTAATAAAGATGAAATATATTTGTGAAGTAAATGCCACTCTCCTTTAGAGAAGGTAAGTACAAAGCTGAAGCCCACTTATAACTGTGTTGTCATAATGATTATATATATTACATTTTAGTCACCTTTCTCAAAACAACCTGAGGTGACATATAAATATTAAAAAATGAAGTTTAAAACGATAGGAAAAATAAGCAAATCCATATAATACTAAAAGCATGCACCCATAAAAATTAAAATCAGAACCAGCAGAAAAATTAAATTTAAGGAAACTAATCAGTACTGACAGTCCATCACATGCCATCAATGCCTGACATAGATAATTCACAGGATTTGTTGAAAATTCAGTGTCCACCAACATTAGAAGACCAAGTTAAGATTTACCCAAGATAAAATTGACTCAACAATAAAATGAAACGCTATGGAGGACAGGTATCCTCTGGATTTGCTTATTTGTCAAACTTAAATCAGGAAGTATGCAGTTAACATAATTGTAGGTTGCTACACTGTTACATGCATATGCTGATTTTGTTTATGTTGGTGTGCCTTATTGATATATTAATATGAATCTTGTTGTTTTATTGACATTGTACACACTTTGGGCCTACTAGTAGTGAAAAACAGATACATTTTACAAATACAATAAAATATATTAATTTCCCACCCTAGTGGCGCCTATGCACCATTCAGAACAGCTAACAATTAAAACCAAGAATGAAATACAATTCTTTTAAAAACATTAACACAATATAATTAAAACAGAGCTAAATTGCAGCAGCTAAAATAGAGATCAATACTAATCTAACCAAATGAAAAAAGAATGCCTGCCTAAACAAAAAGGTTTTTGCCATATACAGAAACACTGTAAAAAAAGGGGGGGGGAATCATCCAAGTGTTAAAAAATTTAGGTGTAGCTGCAGAGAAGGACATTTATCTAGACCAGGGGTCCCCAAACTACGGCCCCCGGGCCGGATGCGGCCCAATCGGCCTTCCAATCCGGCCCGCGACGACCCCCGCCGCCCGCTGCCGCCGCCCGCTCTCGCAGCGCGCGGCGCAGCGGCAATCTAAAAAATCGGCAAAAAAATCGCCGAAAATCCTTTGTGCGCATGCGTACGGGCCTCTCCCGACCCGGAAGAGGTCATTTCTGGTGCACTTCCGGGTTGGGGGAGGCCCATACGCATGCGCACAAGCGATTTTCGGCGATTTTTTTCCCGCCCGTGTGCGTGTGCGCATGCGCACGGGCGCGCACTCCCCCGCCCTCCGGCCCGCTGCGCGCGCACTCCCCTGCCGTCCGGCCCACCGCGCGGTCGGCGCGGCGGGCACCGGCCCGCCGCTCGGTAAGTCTGGGGACCCCTGATCTAGACCCTAGCAATCAAGCCTGCATCATACTGGGCACCAACTTGGGTGGCTTTAGAAGAGGATTGTACAAATTCATGGAAGATAAGTGGCCATTAGCCATAATGGCTATGCTTTACCTCTATGGTCAGAAGCAATATGCTATGGAATACCAGTGGCCAGAAACCACAGAAGGGGAGAGTGCTCTTGTGTTTGGGTCCTGTTTGTGGGTTTCTCAAAGGCAGCTCACTGTGACAAGGGGCTTGAACTAGATTGGCCTTTGGCCTGATCTGGCAGGCGTTCCTTCTGTTCTTACAGTTGGGACATAGAGAAGAGCATCTCGGTAATATCTTAACGTGAGGGCAGGAAGATACCGGAGGGGGCTGTCCACAGTATCCTGGTCTTAAGGGACCAACACTTTTGATTTATACTCTGAAACAAATCAATAGTCAGTGCAGCCTGGCACAACAGCTGTAACATCATCCCATAAGCCAGCATTCTTGACCAACTAGTTTCAAAAACTTTGGAAAGGTAGCCCCATGGAGAGCATGCTTCAATAATCCAATCTGGATGCAACTATGTCTACATGGTCACCATTACCAGATCTGACATTTTTAGAAATGGACAGTTATCACATCAGCTAAGCAGGACAAAGGCACTCCTGGCTACAACTGCTCTTTGAGCACCAGGCACAAAACAGAGTTCAGAAGCACACAACCCACCCAAACTGTAAACATGATTCTTCAAGGAGAGTACCGACTCATTTGGAACAGGCTGAACCCCTATTTCACAACCCCTTTGTCTTGTCTAGATTAAGTTTCAATTTATTAGCCCTTATACTGCCTATTACTGCCTCCAAACACCAATGCAGAATATCAACAGCTTTCTGTTATAGATGATTGTACAGTAATGCAAATGAAAGTCTGGTTTTATATATGTATTCCTATCTGAACCAACTAAAGCCACAATTCAAAGAAGCTGCTACATGCATGTACAGGAACAGTACCTCCGCATTTGACTCTTTCAGCAGGTTTCCATATGTATTTTTCTGTCCACCTCCATCTCTCTCCCCATCATATCAACTATAAGTATTTTGTACTCACAAAATTTATTTTTTAGCTGAAACACCACTATCCTTGCACAAGAAGAAACCAGCTAACCTTGAAGATTGCAGAAGTACTATCTATCTATTTAGGTGGGAAACCATTTGTTTCTTGCAAGAGCAACCTGCAACACAATTTTGGAGCTTAATTTCCTACTGGTGGTTTCCCATTTGGAAAACCAAATCAGGTAATTCTGAAACCTATCCACTGGGCACAAAATGCTGACTGACTGTCATAAAAAACAACAACAACTATAAACCATGTAGGAGGGGGAATACAATGGCCAGAGAAAGACACAGATATAAAATGGATAGACAAGGCCATTTCACTGTCTTGACAGGTTACTTCCTCGTTCACACATAAACTACCCATTCGCACATAAACTACCCGTACTTTAAAGCAGCGTTTCTCAACCACTGTTCCGCGGCACACTAGTGTGCCGCGAGACGCTGGCTGGTGTGCCGCGACGTGCGGCGACGAGAAGGGCGATTTTGCAGCTGCAAACTCCACCTCCCTGGGCGTCCTATTTCTTCGCCCCTTCTAGTTTCCACAGACCAATCAGCTTTCATTATTTCCATTTTCCCCATGCCTCACGTGACAGGATCATCCCAGAATCCTTTAGCCAAGATGGCAGCCCCCAGCAGCTAATAGTGCTGCACGTGTGTCTCTTTTTTGGAAAATCGAGCAGACTTCAAGTAGCTACTTTTAAAATATTCAATCTCCATCATTCAAAAGGTAGTTTGTTGCTAATTCACGGAGGCATGAAGACCAAATCGTCCTCTCACAAGTCCGAGAACATGCACAGGGTAAGATACGGGACGGCGGGGTCGGGTGGGGTGGATCAGAAACCCGGATCTTTTAAGAACTCGGCAGCGCTGACCCGCCGGAAAGCAATATTTGGCAAGTGTTTCTTACAGTCATAATTATAATATAGGGCGGCACAGAGTTAATTTTTAAAACTTTTTTAATGGTGGTGTGCCTCGTGATTTTTTTCACGGAACAAGTGTGCCGTGGCCCAAAAAAGGTTGAGAAACACTGCTTTAAAGTGTCCCCAGGGACAGAAGTGAGAGCTGTTCACAGAAATCCAAGATTCTAATGTATCTGGGATTTAGCACAAGGGTGTGTCTGCCACCTCTCCTCAGAATACTGACTGTTAGATGGGGGACCTGCAGGAGGCAGAGAGGAGAATGGGATAGAGTGGCTGGAACACTGAACAGAAACAGTCCACACTGCATTTGTACAGACTAATAGCAATCAAAATTAGCTAAGTGACAGCCCTTCAGAATATCCATGCAGAGGAGGAAGTTTCACCAGGCTTGAAAGAACCCCAAGGTTTTCATAAATTAAAAACAAAAATTTAGAGGGGAAACCATCAGTAGGAAATTAATCTCCAGAACAGCCCAACGGGGGCTGATTATGCTCAGTAGCCATGGAATACTGGCACTGCATATTGGGGTGGGTAGGACCATAAAGAAGGCTGATCGCCGAAGAATTGATGCTTTTGAATTATGGTGCTGGAGGAGACTCTTGAGAGTCCCATGGACTGCAAGAAGATCAAACCTATCTATTCTGAAGGAAATCAGCCCTGCGTGCTCACTGGAAGGACAGATCGTGAAGCTGAGGCTCCAATACTTTGGCCACCTCATGAGAAGAGAAGACTCCCTGGAAAAGACCCTGATGTAGGGAAAGATAGAGGGCACTAGGAGAAGGGGACGACAGAGGATGAGATGGTTGGACGGTGTTCTCGAAGCTACGAACAGGAGTTTGACCAAACTGCGGGAGGCAGTGCAAGACAGGAGTGCCTGGCGTGCTATGGTCCATGGGGTCACGAAGAGTCGGACACGACTAAACGACTAAACAACAACAACAACAGGGGGAGAATGGAGTAGCCATGCTGTACTGAAGCACCCCACTACAAAATTGTGTTGCAGGTTGCTCTTGCAAAAAACAAATGTTGAAAACTAAAAAAAAGATGGGCTGAAATGAACAACAGAAACATCTGGATATTTTAAGGTCAGAAAGAACATGTGTGTTGAATTACAAAATTCCTCTGTTCCTAACACTTTTGAAACCCGCCTACTGCCTAAACAATTAAGACTGAAGATAAGCAGAAACTTTCATGTATTTGGGTAGTCTTCAGCACTGCACACATTAAGTTGAAACTGTTTATTTTATTTTAAGTATTACTCTCTTCGCAAGCCAAGAATTTCATAATACCAACACTATTTAGCTGGCAAGGCTGTATGGAGATTATCACTGAGAGTTGTTCTTGGTACAGGTAAGGAAAAAAGTGCCCCATAATATTTATCTTATTTGGGGGGGGAAATATTATAGACTGCTTAATGTTAGAAAAATTCTAAGCAGAGTACACATATACAATAAAAGACAGCATAAAATCAATAAAAACAAACAATAAAACACAAGAACACCATCATAAACATACAGGAAACAGAGATACAAAGAGACAGAGTCCAGCCTTAGGGGACAGGAAAGGCCTGGACAAGGTGTGCCTTCAAGCAGATACCGGTAACTGATAGATTGCACAGGGAAGGGCCTTCCAAATGGCAAGGGCAAGCATACAAAATGCCCCCTTCCAATTCATCCCTCAAAGGCCAGATTAAAAGGCTTGGTGGTCCAGAATAGGTCCATGGACTGCAGATTCTCCACCCCTGCCCTAAAATAATCTTTAGGATCCAGTACTACCAATAGGGTTTCAGGTTGATGAGCTAAGAGATCAAACAGCTCTTTCAGGTAACCTGGCCCTAAGTACCCGTAGTTCAAGGCTTTATCTGTCAATTACAATACCCTGAACATAGCTCAGTTCACATACCAACCAATGTAGCAAGTTATGCAGAGTACAAGAGGGTGGGAGCAATAATGTTCAGTTAATAAATGGTTTAATGGTTCTGGCTATACAGACCTCTTTTTTTACATCAAAAAACTTTACAGCTACATTGCTAACCACTTCTTTGCTTTTTGGCATTAAGTTAAATGTGTTCTGTGAGTTATTTTATAGGTGTCATTTTCTACCAAGGTGATAATTAAATCATTTCACAATTTTACAGTTTCTAGAGGAAGTCTGCATCAGCATTTACTTGGGCTGAAAATAGTCTGAATGACAACCCTTTTTGCAATGTTTTAATATTGTAATGTTAACACAGCAAAGAACTGCAAGAATCAAAATACTATTTTTCCTCCCCAAAAAAACATTGCTAAGTTGTTTATCCTATATGCTTCTGCCCTGACATCAATATCTTTCAGCTTGTTATGATCATGAAACAGAATTTTGTTCCTAAGTTAAAATATACAACTGACAGTTACAAATTTGCAGCACTGAAGGGGGGAGTGGCAGTTGAAAATAGAGAAAGTAGAGTGAGAAAGGAGTTGGGGAAGGCTCTGTTGTGTTAGCTTTTTGGTGTTAGCTTATGTGTTGTACCCACCTCTTGTATTTCTCCTTGTTAAAATTGATTTAGACAACAACAACAACAACCCTCAGTGTTCTTACACCCCTGCTTTACTCAAATCTCTGCCACTGTTTAAAACCACATTTTTTGTCTCAGTGTCCCTTCACCCCCGCTTTACTGAAACCTCTGCCATCGTTTGAGTACAGGAAGAATGGGAGAAAACTGAAAGGGAAAAATTGGTTGTTTTAAGCATCTCCCTCAGGTCTCCCTCATGTGAAAGAGATAAAAATGTGGAGCCCTCAATTATTCAATGGTACCTTCACAGAATGCATTTCTGTTCTCATGTGTTGTCTGGTCCCATGTATTTCTGGTCCCATGAAGTTACAGATTTAATGTAGTAATTTAGAAGATACATTTTATTAAGAAGCAAACACCCATATATGTACAACATCCATCAACACAAGCTAACTAGCATACTTGCTCTTAAAATTCTATTCCTCTCTTAAACATATAGTAGCATATCAGCATGGGGTATGTGTGCAAAAGAGGCTACAGAATAGGAGAGAGGCGAAGGCATGGAATTGGTGAGTGGTCTGTCTGTGTGCAAGGCAAAGTTAGAAAAAAATAGGAAGGAGGAGGTAAGAAAAAGGAGTGAAGTTGAAAATGGCGGCAGAGGAAGTTTCAAAGAAGGAGGGTGTAGGAGGCATAGGGGTTAGGATCAAGATGAAAGCAGAGGAATAAAAGGCTCTCCCAGGAGGGGATGGTGGCTGCATCATAACTGGATGGAAGGTGAAAAGGATGGTTAGTGGATGCAATGTATGGGAGGAGGAAGATACAGGAGGTTACTATGGGGATGGACTGTGTGCAGGAGTTGCACAAAAGGAGAGAGGGAAGCATGGATATGGGGATGAAGGTGAAAACAGGCATTCAAAGCAAGGCTACAGAATAGGAGAGGTGGCTTCTGAAATGAGGTTGGGAAAATGAAAAATGAGCTTAACAGTTGCATAGAGTGGGAATGAAAAGCTCTAAAGGGTTAATGTGGGGGAATTCCAGGGGGATTTGTGAGTGGAGAGAGCACAGATACAGTATTCTATAGAAATTCATTATTCCAAAAATGGAACTTCCTTTCTAGCCATTCAACAGAAAATAAGCATGAAATATAAATATCACTAAGTTGTGGTCAGCATCTCTCAGCTTTGATCTTCCAACCAACAATGTTGTGGCAAACCTTGAAGAATTTGTTTGCAAAGTAAGAACGGAAGCTAGATAAATTCCTTACATGTATTTCCACACTTCACAACTCACGGCAAAAGGAGCCCTTTGTTCACTTTCCCTCTTGAAAATACCTGATAGGCAATTCTCATGAATTCACATCAAGAACTCAAGTAAAATGAAATTAATAGGGTAGCACAAATTACAAGCTACAACACATAAAAAACAGCACATTCACCCAATATGCCTTGTCAGTAGAAGTCACTCAACTTGAGCATAACCTCTAACTACACTCCATAACTACACACTGAAATTTGTCACTAGCCAACATGGCCACCAAAACTGCACCAATTCCTACATAAAATCCCAAATCAGGATTAAAACCCCATTTTATACTTCCTGAAAATCAATATCTCATTCTAACATCAACCCTAATCTGTGTTGACATCCTGTTCTTTGAACCACTGTGTTAAACTGTGGCCTACTTATTACCTGATGCTCTTTTGCAAGTATCTTGTGGATTCTTGCTTATTTCCTCTCTCTCTCTCTACCTCATCTCTGCAGTTGAAACCAGATTCCTCTGCTCGATGTGTCTTTGTGTGCACGTGTGGTAGCAGGGCAAAAAGACACTACTGTATATAAAAAGCTTTTTCCATTCTCAGGTAATTGTACACACAGTGTGACTTATTCCCAAATAAGTATGCTTATGCCAAGACTTATGGTCTAGAGAACTCACAAACCTCACCTCCTTTCCAAAGACACACATGCACAGGCCAAAATCCCAGCCACACTCTTGATACATTTGAGTAGGTAGACACACACACATATAAACGCAGGATGGCATAGAAAGAAATCACAATTTACTCCTCCCCTTTCTTCCTCAATGACAACTCAAGGGTCCTCCCAAACCCCGAATCCGCTAATACTTTCGGTACTTTGCTTTTCCCAATTACAACCACAACCAGGAAAAGTGAAGAATGACCCACTAGAAATAAAGCTAATATATATTATAAATATAGGTTACATGCATGGCTAGGAGCTCCAAAGTGTGTGTGTGTGGGGGGGGTCCTCCTACACCAAGAGCAGGAGGCTCCTTTCCCCATCTCGTCAGACACCAGAGCAGGCGACATGAACGCGTGCGCACACACACCACCTACCTGTGGGGCAGAGACGAGGAAGTGGGGGGGGGAGGCGGAGGGTTCCCTCCCCCCCAGAAGCCGGCAGCTCCAGGCCTCGAACACCGGAGGGGTCCAGGATCTTGGCTTTCAGCTGAGGCCAAACCCACTCTCACCCCTCACCGGGTGTCAGGGGGGACAGCAGGCCCAGCAACACCCCCTCCGCAGGGGGGCAAGCAGCACGTCGATGCGGGGGGAGGGGGACAGACCCACAAAAAGAGCCAGGGGGGGAAGGTGGAAGTGGCCAATGAGGCAGCGGCCCCCCTCACTCACCCCTGCGCTACCCGGGGACCGGAGGGGGAGGGGAAAAAAGCGCGCAGGGAGCCCCACCACCCCACCCGTTGCCCCTCTCCTATTCCAGCAGACCTTTCCCCCACCCCTCACAAGCAACCCCTGTTCTTTTTCCTCCTCAAGATCTCCTTTGGCTCCGCCTCCCCCCACGCAGGAGCCCGTGACTCCCGTACACACACAAGACGGAACGTCTCAACGTCACGACGCACGTCGCGCCTAAATAAATAAATAAATAAGTGGCACGAAGGAGGGAAAGAGCCGCGTTGCCCTACGGAGATTTTATTTGGAAAGGGGCTCGCGGGTGTCCTTAAGAAGCGCGTTCGGAGAAAGAGTCCCCCGAAAGGATAGCTTTTGTAACCCATTGAAGTCGTAGGACCACAACTCCCAGCAGCTCCACCATGACGACATAGCCAATAATTAGGGATGATGGGAGTTGTAGTTTCGGTGACGTCTGAGAACACCCCCCGCCACTGCCCACAGCGTCCAATTGCCAGTCGGGGTGGGGGGGATAAAAAGGAAACCCGGCATCTATGATCTCCTCTGAGCGCAGAGCTCACTCTGGAGGTCTTGGGAATTCTAAAATGGTTTTAAAAAATTTTTTAAAAAATCCATCGCTTTGTGCTATAGAACTACCAGCTGAGGATAAACGCACTCCTATATAAAAGCAGAAGTTCTTGTATTGGAACTCAAGTCTGCAAGTTGCAGGATTCAAAGAAGTTAACTGGCATTTCCATTGTAAAACTGATCTGGATCGTATATTTGTAAAACTGGATTTTACTGGGAAGAAATTTCCGGGTTAATTGTAAATGTTTTCTCCCTCTAGAAAAAAACAATGGAGAAATCCACAATTTTAACATAGAGCTCTCCTCAAACAAGGTAGAAAAAGTCAGCAGAACTTCATACTCTTCCTTGATCATGTCCCGATTTCTTGTATATATTGTTAAATATATTTATTTTAGTAATTAGAGTTTTAAAAACATAGTGCTTTTGCATACGACTGCATATTGGAGCTGGCCTGACAGGTTGATTTGATGAGGCAAATGAATAAGATTGAGCTGAAGGGTGTTTTGCATTAGGCAGCCTTGAGTGGAAATTCAGCTCTGCTTCTCACCTCAGCTTCACCCCCTACAAAATCCTGTTTCTCCACTGATTTCTATGGGTAGCGCTCGTTTCCGACCCCACTGACATTCCCTTGTGCGAACCCTGAAATTCTCCGTCTCGTTAATGATAAGCTTCTCTATAATTCTTAACTCTATGTTGCACAAGCCAGAGCTCTCCGTACCTCGCGAGCGACGCTCGCCACACAGTGGCCGTGACGCTAATAGCGAATATCATAAGACGCATGCGCAGTTTCCCCTACCGCCTTGTGGGTCTCTTTGGGGCAGTGACTGCCTGCCTCTTTCCCGCCCTCGGATCGCAGGTTCGATCCCCACCGACAGCCGCTCGCAGCCTGGGGAGAGCGCGTGCGTGTAGGGATGCTGTGCTGACGACGCATGTCGCCATGCAGCCTCCTCTGGTCAACAAGCCAACAGAACTCGCATGGCCTAAGTTGGCTTATTCGGGAGCCAATTTTTTATCATTCTTGTTTTCTGTATAATTATTTTTTAAACACGTTTATGGGCAAGGTGCAGAAATTCTGAATATTAAGTTGCCTATAAATAGGCGAAATGTAATAGTCTGGCTAGATGGAATTGGAAACACAGCCTTTTCCATTCTGGGAACCTGCTGTAGTTCTAGTAAGCCTTATACCTGTACTGTGTTTTGAATTATGGTGCTGGAGGAGACTCTTGAGAGTCCCATGGACTGCAAGAAGATCAAACCTATCCATTCTGAAGGAAATCAGCCCTGAGTGCTCATTGGAAGGACAGATCGTGAAGCTGAGGCTCCAATACTTTGGCCACCTCACGAGAAGAGAAGAATCCTTGGAAAAGACCCTGATGTTGGGAAAGATTGAGGGAACTAGGAGAAGGGGACGACAGAGGACGAGATGGTTGGACAGTGTTCTTGAAGCTACGAACATGAGTTTGACGAAACTGCGGGAGGCAGTGCAAGACAGGAGTGCCTGGCGTGCTATGGTCCATGGGGTCACGAAGAGTCGGACGCGACTAAACGACTAAACAACAAATACTGTGTAATGTATACTGTGTCTATATACTGTATACTATATTATACTTTGTATATATATGTACACCTTTCTCTTAAACGTTTTCTTTGCATAAACCCATCTGAAGGAAACATAACGAATGGTGTTTCCCTGTATTGTTTGTTTTTATGGAAGTGTTTTGTTCACTGTTGATTTCCGGCCCATTGCACAGAAATGAACAATGCCGTTTGGAAGTTAAACAGAACCACAGTGTCAAACATAAGAACAACATCTACTCCAGGATGGAAAAATATAAATAAATAAAAAATGTTTTAACTATGATTACCTCCAAGATACTCTCCATCACTATGAAACAGGAAATAAAGTGACATTAGGGTCAAGATGTCAATGGTGGGCAACACATTCTGAAGTCCATAGTAAGAAAAGTGGTTCACAATATACATTCAAGAGAGCAAAGCAAAAAATGTAGTGAAGGTAGTTTGTAAGCCCATAGACATCTTGTTTTCCAGCATCTGGCTTTATCAGCAAAGAGCATAAGTGAAGATCTCTCACGTGTCTTCAATTATGAATGGTCCCATTATCACTTTTTGGAGCTTCTCTGGACTGCTTAAGAAAGACAAACAAACCAATCCTTCCTGAAGCACTGTGGGCCATAGTAGGTAGGGAAGTAACAGAAGAGTGAGTCACTGAAGGGTTCCTTAACAGGTTGCTGATGTTTGTTCTCGTCAAAGATTGAATTAAATGCAGCTGCTCTACACCAAGGCAATCTGTTAATTACATTTTCCAGAAATGCAGTAACCTACTAGCTGTGTACTTTATGGTTATAAATCTGGTCTATCAGTGAAGGATAGTACACATCTGAATTGATCAAAAGGCATCATTGGTGTACAGGTGAACTTCAAAAGCGGCATGGATGTTCAAATAAATGAGTATTTCCTTACTAACAAGACAGTTCATAAATACAAAACTGATAGATATCCGCTGTTTAACAGTGTTTGCAAAGGGTGATGCAAACTTCCTAATTGTCACAACAGCAGTCAATTGTGAAAAAAAGATGCACTGTTATCAGGGAAGACAAGGATTCCATTCATTTTTTTGCTACTACACTACTATTGATGGTTCCACATCACCCTAGAGGAAAATGAAGACTCCCAAGAACCAGCCAAAGATACTAAACATTTAAAGATGTGCAGTAACTTGGCTTTGAAACTACCCCTTCAAAGTATTACACTCTGGCAGGATAACATTTTGCCAATTTTCTTTTTTATTTGGCAAAATAAATATATAAAATGCAATTCATTAAAAGCAGCTAACATGAGCTTTCCCCTTATAACTCTAATGGTTTTTCTTCCCCCCCTTGGGTTCTGGTAATTGGAGTGATAATGAAGCATCCACATTTCAGTTCTTCATCTACTACCTCTCCAAAGTTCAGCTCCTTTCTGGAGAAAAAAATGTTTCTGGACAACTTCTCTAAGCACTAGAATTAAGTCAATATGGCAGCTATGGCACATACCAGCCTGAAGGCTTGCAAATCAAGCAGTGTAAGACAAGCAGTGCTAGTTCAGAAAAATAAACTATCTTGTAACACATGCAAACAAAATGAAGCTTTGCCATTGTTTTCTCCATGTGTACAAGATGAAGGCATTTCCCTTTCTGAACCTCTGAACTTTTAAAGTATAGTACAGGCTAAAGATGCCAACCTAGCAGTTCAAAAGCACATCAAAGTGCAAGTAGATAAATAAGTACCGCTCCAGTGGGATAAATAAGTACCGCTCCAGTGGGAAGGTAAACTGCGTTTCCGTGTGCTGCTCTGGTTCGCTGGCCAGTCATGCTGGCCACATGACCCGGAAGCTGTCTGTGGACAAACGCCAGCTCCCTCGGCCTATAGAGTGAGATGAGCACCGCAACCCCAGAGTCGTCCACAACTGGACCTAACGGTCAGGAGTTCCTTTACCTTTTTCACCTAAAGATGTTTTCAAGTGGCAGTTAGTACCCATGCTGCCTACTCCCACTGAAGGTAAAATACTGTACAACTTTGAACATAGATACAAACCACCAGTTTATTGTGCACCAACATCTCTCAGCTCTGGGAGCTGTGCCAAAGACTCTTATGGCAGAAGTGAGTAATCAATGCATGGCAACCAGAAAGGCTGTGATGATAGCAAGCTACAGAACTGTAATTCACTTCAGCATCTTATTAATGCAGCATATGTACGTGATTTAGTGAGCGGAGCTTAGAGTGCAAATTGCAAAAGCAGAGGTCATGAGAGATGCATTTACCCTTTTACATCAAAGCTAGCAGCAGCAGATGTTGACAGTTGTTTGGTTCTGGGAAGACTTTCTTCAGAGGAATCATAAGAAGAAAACTAAGGCACAGTTTGTTACCCCAGTGAGGCTGTGATCCTCAAGATCAGGCATCCCTAAACTGCGGCCCTCCAGGTTTTTGGCCTACAACTCCCATGATCCCTAGCTAACAGGACCAGTGGTCGGGGATGATGGGAATTGTAGTCCAAAAATCTGGAGGGCCGAAGTTTGGGGATGCCTGCTCAAGATTGCAATCAATTACTGAAAGGCAGCATTTATCCACTGACAGGCATGGAAGGGGGCTAACCCCATTTCTTTGTTTTACAGCTTTGACAAAGCTTTTCCTGAAAGTATCTTCTTGAGTGCTTTGGCATTATCTCCATCTGGTGCAGGTGGCCATCTATTATGATCTGTGGGAAAGGATACGATAAAGACAGTTACCTTCAAAAGCTAGCCATTGCTTCATCTCACCTTAACCCAGCTAGATCTCGATGAGCAGCTCTCTTAAAGAAAGAAAACTTCCTTTAAGTGTAAAGCACTCTTTCCCAACCTGGTGCCCTTCCATTGTTTTGGGCTACAATTTCCATCAGTCCCCACCAGCGTGGCTAATGATAATTATAGTCCAAAATATATAGTGATACCAGGTTGGGGAAGACTGGGCTAAAGGAAATGCTCTCCAAACACCCTTTTATCCAATTCTTTCCAAAAACTATCATGTTATATATTTACAGTGATCCAAATGACAGCATTGTCTTTCCAACATGTATAAGGAAGAGATTCTAGAAGAAAAAGCTACGGACCACGCATAGTTTATTTTCATTTCGGCTGAAAAAAATCTTTCAAACACCAAAAAGGCAAATTATATTTCTACAGATCTTTAGTCAGCCTTGGATTCAGTACATGAAGATCTGGGAAAAACTAGATGTGACATTGATAAGTAAAAGGTTGTTTGTCAAAATAATGGCCACCTCATAATCTCTATGGCAGCAGTGTCTCACACTGAATGTAACTGACCTACAGTATAGAAAGGACTCTATGAACTGAGAACAGAGACATTGTATGTACCCTTGTTGTCTACAGTATTAAAATCCTTCAAAAAATTTATAAAAAGGTAGCTTCTTGTTGTTTGTAAGACAGCTATATGACAATTCAATAACTAAGATTGGGGTAATCCCAAGAGTGTGTTTTACCAATCCCATTCCAATGTCATGAGAGTTAAGGCAGCCATGGGTTAATACTAGAACCTTTAAGTTAAGGTTGAGCATATAGTTTAGGGAAGCAAGCATTCAATGTTCACAGCACCACTTGCCCCGACTGGCTGGTATAGAAATCCTTTTATTACAGTGAGCTGTATTACTTTATAATCCCAGGCTAGACCTAAAAAGACTCACAACTAAATTATCAAGCTACTGCAAAGTTGACTAAACTATGATAAAACTAACGTGTTGATTTCCACAAAAAGAGTGTAAGAAATCTAAACAGGCCCTGGGTGGGCATGTAACTGAACAAGCAACTTGTTAAAAAGTAGTTTTTTAAAAAGCAGGGTTTTTTTTACCTGGAACTTCCCATGGGGAACTATATATGCTCTGCCCACCATCAACCTTCACAGTTTCTCCAGTGATAAAAGAGGCAGCCGGAGACAGCAGGAAACACACCAAGGGAGATACCTTATAAAGATTCGAGACATTTACTTATGTGAATTACAGGTGTTCAATGCCTGCCATGCCACAGCACTTTTCAAAAACGCAGGCAAGGCTTCATGCATTCATCACAACAAAGGCAGTAGTGCATAGATTCTGCCCTGCACATGTGCAAACTATGCATTTGTATGTCAAAATCAGGGTGCCAAAGCACACTGATAAGCACAGAGCCAGTTACCACAACAGTGCCACCAGCCCTTCATGCACCCATTGAATGCACATTTCTGAAAAGGGTTCCTGTTAGCTCTCTATCTGAAAGTAATTCTTAGATCAGAAGTCATTACTGATCAATTACAGAAGATTACTGACCAATGGTCCACAGGAATATTTAACTAAATACAAAATGTTCAAGTCAAAAAGAAAATGATATAGTATTTATGGACAGTAAAATACTAAGCATTTCAATGCTTTGCTGGCTTGGATATGTCAGCAGAACAATCTATTCTAAAAGGACTCAAAAATCACCTTCAAAATTGGCAAGGTTCTACTATAAACTGCACATTCAAAAGTTCTGCAAGTTCAACCAGCAGGCTTATAATGTGGTGTTTGCTACATACATGGATGTATGGATGGTACATACAACATAATTACTGTACAGCATAATCAGGATACCTATTTTAGGTTTATACAATTACAGGCACATAGCTTGCCCTTTAAAAAGTACTCCAATAAACTTTTTTTTTTGTATGAACATACAGTAGCACCTTGGCTTACGTTACCCTCGGGTAATGTAAATTTTGGGTTGTGAAAGCGGCAAACCCGGAAGTGTTTAGCTGCACGAGCATGCACAGAAGCGCTTTAATGAGCCACACGCATGCACAGAAGCACTCTGCCACCGTGCGCACATGCACAGAAGCGGTCCCTACAGTTGCGGAAACCTAGGGATCCAACCGGAGCTCCAGAACGTATCCTGTCTGCAACTGGAGGTACATACACACACACATATATAATTACTTATACCCCACCCATCTGGCCAGGCCTCCCCAGCCTTTCTGGGAGGCTTCCAACAGGATATTAAAACCACAATAAAGCATCAAACATTAAAAACTTCCCTAAACAGGGCTGGGCTGCCTTCAGATGTATTCTAAAATTCAGATAGTTGTTTATTTCCTTGACATCTGGTGGGAGGGAGTTCCACAGGGCGGGCGCCACTACCAATCATCTGTAAAGACCCTCAGTGCCAAAAAGGAACTTTTAGGTTGAAATACTGTAATACCTCTTCAGGAAGTCCTAATCTCTTTGCAGGGATTTTTCGGACAGAGTTTTTAAACAGTTCTTCACCATCTTTGTAATGTGCAACAGCAGTTTCTGAAAATATCACTCCCTATGAAGAAAAGGACAGACTCACTGTAAGACTCCATTAATGCTTAACACAGTAACATTGAACTCTCTACACTGAAAAGCAGGTGCTTATTCAGAGCTATGCTGTTGGGGAGGGGGGGATACAAATAAATTCCAGCTCTCATTCAAAATCTTGGCTCTTTAACTTGCTTACAATTCCCTCAATAAATAGGGCTGTGCATATGCCACAATTCCCAACACAACATTCTGTTCTTGTGTGGTGCAGGATTCACCCTGAGGAAAAAACATTATAATGGCAACTGAGGCTGATGGCCCAATCCACTGTATAATGTATTTAAATTGTTTTATTGGTATTATTGTTTGCATGACTGTTTTAAAACTTTTTTTAATCGTTTGTATTTTCTTGATTATGTATGTTTCCAATGGTCTCCTGCAGGAGGAAGGATGGGGTAGAATGATAAGTATTTTTTTAAACAAAAAACAAAAAACCAAGCACACACACCAAAAAGTATAGTTCTATTCCTTTCAACTAAATTGTTCTCTCTCCCTTTGGCTTAATGGCACTTACTATTTGAATCTTTTATAAACCACTCAATCTCTGTGAAGCGTTGCATCATGATATTTAGGCATGTACCGAAGTCGTTTTTGTTTAAGATGGCTTTCCCTGAAATGTGAACCAGTCATTCAAGGAAGATAAACAGTGTAGAAATTGTTTTATTGTTTTTGGAGCTTGCATTTTATCACATTTCTATACTGTTGTAGTTTGCTTTGGCGGCTTCAGTCTGTGAAGCAGCTTATAAATTTGCTAAATAGATGAATAAATAAAGTCTTGTCCTCCATTTCCATATCCTAAGACCCATCCAAAACCCTGGATGCTGTTTATAATAATAATAATAATAATAATAATAATAATAATAATAATAATAATAATAATTTATTTATACCCCGCCCATCTGGCTGGGTTTCCCCAGCCACTCTGGGCGGCTTCCAACAGAAAAATAAAATACAGTAGTCTATTAAACATTAAAAGCCTCCCTAAACTGTTAGTAGCTTTAACTACAAAAATCCTTAATAGACTCCAATAATTATGACCCACTGTGCAGCTAGCATGTGATGGTAGGGAAATGTCTTATTCTGTCTCAGCTAAACCAAACTAAATGATCATTTAACAAATTAGTCTGTACTAATTTGACTCTTCCCTTACGGGCACCGAAGCTGGTCTGGTCACATGTTTCTGTCACCTACCGGGGAAACAGAGTTAATTCTGACTCCGCTGTGGGCCCACTCGATGGCTAGGCTTTTGGTCAGGTTATCGACTGCGGCTCTTGCTGCACCACTGTGTCTGTGAGGGAAGGAAATTTTAAAAGGGCAATATTATCTTCCATCAATAAATAGAAAGGGGGAAGGGGCAGCTCCATGAAGACTGGATGCTTTGAAGTAACTATAGCGACACCTAGCAAGCCTAACTAGGTTCACTCGTGAGAAGCATCCAAAAAATCCAAAACAAATCTCAGTAGAACAGGGCAGTCAAGTTAGCAATATCTGACATTCTAGAAGCTTAATTGCAAACTCAGTGCTAACACAAATAGTGAACAAAGGCTGGCTGAAGGCCTGCAGTAAAAAAAAAAAAAATTCAATATTTTGTGTTTGTCCAATTATTCCAGCCCAACGAAAAGCTCACAATAATGTTAACAGCATTCTGTATGACTCATCAAATTATAAACAAGAAGTTATAAAAGTATAGGCATTGACTGAGAAAAAAGCATGGCTTACAGAAGACTGAGACTTCTGAGGTGCAAGGATGTTAATAAAATTGTACTTTGCACCTCAAGACGTCTCAGTCTTCTGTAGGAACGTTGCAGAAACAACTTCCAGTTGTTGACAATATGTGAGGATTATAAGCACGGGCAATTTAGTCCCAAATTGCTCAAAGACTTCTGTTAAAATGGAATCTCAAGGAATGTGCATGTTAAATATTGGGAATCAGCTGTTCTATCTCGTTTTACCATTCAAATGCACACGGCTACTCAGAAGGACGGCAGTTTAGGTGAAAGCAAGGGGACTGTGTATCGTAATGAAAAAGAAACGTTGTATACTGATAGCAGACTTACGACATGCCAGGAAACCCTTTCCACACATCAGCCACGATGTTGACAATAGCACCTCCGTGATCCTGCATCCAAGCATTGTACACTGGGTAGACACAGAAGAATGGTTGTGAACACTTTTATATTGCCAGGAAAATGGTGTGCAAAGATTACAGTAAACACATGAGTGGAATGAAATCTGTCTCAAGTCTTATTTCCATAGGCTTAGAAAACTTGACAAAACCAGTTGCTATCAACAGGGCCGTATGTTGCTTAGATGTGGAAGCAGCAATGACAATAAAACCCAAATATACACCCGAGAACCACAAGTGAATGCACATCTTATAACTCTATTGATACTTATCTGTATAACACAAACCCACAGCTCAGGGGACAGCGCATCTGTTGCATGAAGGTTTCAGGTTCAAACCTTGGCATTTCCAGAAAAGGCCGGGAAAGTCTCCTTTGTGAAATCCTGGAAAGTCACTGCGAGTCATTGTGCAGGCAAGACTGCACTAGCTGCACCAGGTCTGGCTCAGTGTGAGGCAGCTTCCTTTGTTTCTAAAGGATACCTGCCCATCTTGCTACCAATTCGTCTACTACTGCCTAAGAAAATGGCTCCAACTAGTTAGGCCTGATGACCCAGGCACAATGTTTCTAGGCAAAGTATGGAGAACTAGAACAAACTGACAGTGCTTTTGGAGAATCCAGTGTTTGCTCCAGCCCCCACCTCCTTCCCTTCTAGAAAAAACTGCTCTGGAGCCTTAAGGAAGATCCTGCCGCCTCACCCGTCACCCACTAATTCTTAGTGCCAAAAACAGTAAAGGTAAAGGCAAAGCGACCCCTGACCATTAGGTCCAGTCGCAGACAACTCTGGGGTTGCGGCGCTCATCTCGCTTTACTGGCTGCGGGAGCCAGCTTCCGGGTCATGTGGCCAGCATGACTAAGCCGCAGTGCACGGAAACACCGTTTACCTTCCCGCTGGAGCGCTACCTATTTATCTACTTGCACTTTGATGTGCTTTCAAACTGATGGGTTAGCAGGAGCAGGGACCGAGCAACGGGAACTCACCCCGTCGCAGGGATTCGAACAGCGGACCTTCTGATCGGCAAGCCCTAGGCTCTGTGGTTTAGACTACAGCGCCACCCGCATCCCATGCCAAAAACAGTATCAGCGTTCAAATGTAAATCTATCATCTAGTCACTAGGTATCTGCAGACATGGGGAAAAATAGTCAAGGAATCTCCTTGCTTCTTCCACCTCTAGTTGTAAATTAGTCAGGGGGAGAAACTGCTTGTCAGGTCTCACGGTTTGACCTGGGGTGTCAGATTTCAGCCTTCTTCCCAGGGTTTGAAGGGGGAAACTAGATGACTCTCGGGTCCCTTCCAACTCTAAGATTCTACGAAAACAGAATTTCAGACTGAAGACCAAAAATCAAGGCAGCAGGCTATTGTATCATTGGCTCAAGAGGCTTCATCCTGCCCCCAACCTCTCCTCCTTGCATCTCAGGGTCTGAGCTTCAACAAACCTGGCAACCCAACTTCAACCAAACCTAGTTAACAGTGACAACTTAGCCTGGAGTCCTTTAATAACCTGCTGAGCCCAGGAAGAATCCCAAAGTTCTCTGAATTTCTAATTATAATGCTTCTGGGGACAGCAGAGGAAGAACATGCCATGCCAATGCTAAACAGACTGAGCTGCTATACGAGGAAAACATCTTCTGGTGGCTTAGTTACTTATTTCCGGTGTACACCAAGTGCTCACCTGCTTTACAGCAGTAGAAGGTCCCAGTTAAGTTGGTTTCAATCACAGCATGCCAGCCTTTTGAACTAATTGCTTCTGCTGGGCTAGGAAACTGGCCTCCCCCATTGTTGACCAGGAAATCTATCCTCCCATGAAGGTCCAATGTTGATTTCACCAGTGCCTCTACCTACCAATAGTAAAAGAAGTTGAGTTGCTAAGTCTGCACACAGTAGCCTTTGAGTGTTAGTCATTTCCACATTCATTATTCAAGCTTGCCCAGAATAAAAACAATTGATTATTTTGTAGTGGTTTCTTTTTGTATTTCGTATATGTTGTATGTTCTCGAAGCTATGAACATGAGTTTGACCAAACTGCGGGAGGCAGTGGAAGACAGGAGTGCCTGGCATGCTATGGTCCATGGGGTCACGAAGAGTCGGACACGACTAAACAACTAAACAACAACATATGTTGTATATTTCTCTTGCAAAAAGGTTAGGGGCTGATAAAACAGTGTGAACACTAAAGAAATCACAACATTGCAGCCAGAGGTCTAATGTCCACTGGAACTTCCTAAAAATAGACATTTAAATCTAGATTATAGAATGTCTCAGAGTACTTTATGATCCTACAAAATTTAACATATAGTAACAGCTGACTGACACGAGCATCTTATCAAACACAACATGAAATGATATTCCTAACAATGGCATGCATAATATTGCAAAGAATGAAAAAGAGCTTTTCTGCAATAAAGGATATTAGAATAGTTATTTTATATCTAATCCTGGAAGTAGTAAACATGCATCCTCAAATGTACCTAAACCTTAGTTAGATAGATAAAGTAGAGACTTTATGGTGCAGTGG
The DNA here is from genome assembly GCF_963506605.1 of Zootoca vivipara. Taxonomy (NCBI): domain Eukaryota; kingdom Metazoa; phylum Chordata; class Lepidosauria; order Squamata; family Lacertidae; genus Zootoca; species Zootoca vivipara. The sequence goes on along the minus strand of NC_083276.1, from coordinate 87,504,278 downwards.
TAGCACTGGTAGAATGAACAAGCAGCCTTTAATATTCTATTTAAGTCATGTGTGAAACAGACTTTTGCCAGCAGACAGGTCTTGCTAGTTCCCAATGTCATCAAGGGAGTACAACCAATCTGTTGTATTTTATGAATGAAAACAGCAGCATGCAAATTATTAATGCATTCCTATAGAATGGAAGCAAGGCCCACTTGGCACAGATAGAAGAGAGAAGCTCAGAGAGAAGCTGGGCGAGCATTTCTGAGATTTGAGACCACCCTTGCTCAACTTGGTGCCCTGCAGATGTTTTAGACTAAAACTCCCATCAGAAGATGAAACTAAAGCCCAGAAGGTGAAACTAAAGTCCAGTGGTAAGTAAGAAAGCATGCAGGTGGGGGCTGACTGATGGCAGGTGGTAGGGTGCAATTTGCTCTAATGGACCAACTTCCACCAGTATGAAGCATGTTGCTCTCTTCCCTTTCCAGCTGCATTAAAAAGTTCTTTTTGGGGCAGACTTGAAAAAGTGGTTTCATTCTCCTCTTAATCCAACAGCGCCAGTTTTCTTTCCACCTGCGTCCTGAGTTTCAAACTCACCTCTGACCTTCAGAGCATTTGGCAAAAGCTCTTAAAAACCGAGGATTAAAAATAAGGCTGCTTTCTTGCCTTAATGCAAACATACATTTGTGCTTTAAAGAAGAATGCATTGCAACACAGAAGTTATTCTTACTATCCAATCAGTTTGTGTCTCTCCTTTCTGCTATCTGTGCCAATGGTCTTCACAAGGATCCAAGGGGTCTGGATCCCTGCCAAGCAAAATATGGAAAAAAAAATGCTATTCCAGCAGCATCCTCAGCTACCCAAATCAAGTACTGTACTGTAATGGCAACATTCTGCTGAAGTGGCGGTCACAGTCTATACAGCCCTGTCAAAGAAAAGCGATATGCCATTCTTGAATATTTAGCAAGGCATGTACAGCAGGTACAATTCTTTCAGCATAGATTTTGTGCAGAATCAGACCAGCACCCTTGCAAAAATGCAAGAAAAAAATCCTTACATTTTTGTAAGATGAAGTTTTATAAATGCGTAATATTTGTTTATAATGATGCCTAGGTAAAGGTAAAGGGACCCCTGACCATTAGGTCCAGTCATGACCGACTCTGGGGTTGCGCGCACATCTCACATTATTGGCCGAGGGAGCCGGCGTATAGCTTCCAGGTCATGTGGCCAGCATGACAAAGCCGCTTCTGGCAAACCAGAGCAGCACATGGAAACGCCGTTTACCTTCCCGCTGTAGCGGTTCCTATTTATCTACTTGCATTTTGATGTGCTTTCGAACTGCTAGGTTGGCAGGAGCTGGGACCAAGCAACGGGAGCTCACCCCGTCACAGGGATTCGAACCGCCGACCTTCTGGTCAGCAAGCCCTAGGCTCAGTGGTTTAACCACAGCGCCACCTGGGTCCCATAATGATGCCTAATACTAGGCAATTTGCAGAACAAACCCTTGTCCAACAGCTAAGGGCTGCTTCAGGTGTTACATCATAGGTATAAATTCATACCTGTGCACTCCTTTTAAAAAGAGGCGTGCAATCTGGGAATCTGGATACAAAGATTAACAGCTGAATTAGCTCAAGTTGACAAGAAACTGTGTGTGACTCTTCTAGAAAAACAAGAGCCATATATTACTAAAAGGTTTCATTTTAGTATAACATTTGAGGCAATGATAATCATGGAAACACATCCTACAGAATATATCACAGGGTGGTGACCCCAAAACTGTCTTTTTCTATAATCATCTCTGTACTGTGGAATTCCCTACCCTCTGCCATATGTGAAGCATTATCCATCAGATGTTTCAGATTACTTATAAATGCAAATATTTTGCCTGTGATGGGATCCTGATATTACATAATTCCTTCTTTTATCATACTGTTCTACTGATTTTGTTGTATGTTTTATGATACCATTTCAATTTTTTTAGGTTGTAATTTTGTATACAGCTTTGATATTTTTAGACATTAAGGAGATCAGGAAGAACCTTATATAATTCTAAAAATGGCATGTTTTACTTATATTAAAAGAGGCTTAAGGGGGCAGCAGGGAAGGGCTTAGAGCAGGCATCCCCAAAGTGCGGCCCTCCAGATGTTTTGGCCTACAACTCCCATGATCCCTAGCTAAGAGGACCAGTGGTCAGGGATGATGGGAATTGTAGTCCAAAACATCTGGAGAGCCAAAGTTTGGGGGTGCCTGGGTTAGAGTGTAAGAGTGTGTTCAGGAGTTTGTTTTACGAAGGGAGATAAATAGGCTGCATATTAGCACATAACACATTCCAGGTACATGGAGAAGCCAGAGAAAAATCAGTATAAGTGAGTAACAGAGCAAATATCAGTGCCCTGTTAAGAACAACAATTAACTCTAGTTGGAAAATGAGGAATCAAGAAATACAAAAGGGCAAGTCCACAAAGTAGCACATAAAAAAAGTAGATCACTCAACAGAATATTTATGGAGACAACCCTCAAGCACTAGACAAGAATGCAGCAACTCATACACAGGATTTGATATTTACAGTAATTATGATTAGCTACAGCTGAATGCATTTCCCAGCACCAGTCTGGATAGGCAACAAATTACAAAACCCTGATTTAACAATGCATTTAGAAGAAAATCCAGCCTATTCAGGGAACATGCCACAAGAAACCTTTAAATCCACACACTCTCCGGCGGCAGAGTCCAATCACGTTATACTGCAAAGCCATTCATAGCCACCGAATGAGAATTACAGATAAAAGGCTGGGCTGTTTACAGAGTATTAAGAAATTATGCAAGCACTGCATGCTCAATATGGAGAGCCATATTAATGGTTAAGACCCTTCAGTAAATGTTGGACTATGAAATCATGAGCAGTGTAATCCTTCACAAGAGCACTCAGAAGGAAGCCTCACTGAGCTCAATGGGAGTCACTCCTGTGTAAGTTTGTTTAGGCTTGCAGCCTAAATTGCTTTGTTTAAGAAGAAAAATCGCCCAGAGAATATCACTCAACCTTCCCCCATTAGCAAAAAAGGAATATTTCAGAGAGCATCATGGGCTGCAGTCCTGCACCCTTCGACACCTTTCTTCCATTGGGAATAAAGAACTACTACGAGATTCAGAAGTCAAACTTATGAATGCAAGAGAGCTCCCTTCCACTCGGAACGGAAGCTATTGTTTCAGGGTTTTTGGAGACTTGTAACAATGTCGATAACCAGACTTTGTACACTGCTGAAGCAGCACCCTCTTCAAAAGGAATTGTTATTAAACTGAAGCAATTTACACCGCATGAATGTAATAATTTATATGTAGAATTTGATGTTTTGCTATGATTAGCTATAAGATCACTAAACTAGTGAAAACATGGTGTTTTCTTTCCTTATTTCACAATTTAAGAATAATAATAATAATTTATACCCCGCCCATCTGGCTGGGTTTCCCCAGCCACCGAAGACTATCACCCTCATACCTAATAGATACAATACCTAAGTGAAAACTACTTCCAATACCAGAAGTTGGAGACAACAGGAAAGGGCTGTTACCTTCATAGCTTGTTTGCAAACTTCCCAAAAGTATCTAGCTGGCCACTATTGGAAACAGAATACTAAGCATTTGGTATTTGATCCAAGAGTTTTCTTATGAAATCTGTGGCTTCATCACTACTAGTAGGTAACATTATTTATAGATTTTGGTCCAAAGGCCTGTAGTTCCGATGACTCCTCTAAAAGCAACAAGTATGATATGGAAGGCTATTCATTTAAATAATCACAGGGAGCACATCTCATCACTGCCATCTTATCACAACCCAGATTCAATTTCCTGGTGCTGAGTGTGGGGTGGGCTGGAAAGAAAAGAGAACTGAGGTCATCTTTACACATGACAGCATTCAATGGCTTTATGTTCTTTATGTCAGGAGAGACAATCAAGCCTGGTAGGACTGGCGGCTACAGGATGTTGAACAGCTAAGAGACACAGAGGGTACAATGAAGCATCACTGTATTCTTAACAAAGGAAGCTGGCAGACTCCACAGCATTCAGGAGCCCTGTGCCAATAAGCAGAATTATTTATGAAAAAGAATGCAAGGAGGCCCCTGAGGGTAAAGATGAAGACTCTGAAACTGGCATTCAATAAGTTATTCCCTGGATGCTTTATGTGAATCTCCTTTTGCAGATCAGGGACACAGACACTCCAGAAGCCCAGTTATGAAATAAAGGTAAAGAGAAAGCAGTGGTTTAGGCAGAATGAACTAAAATAGAACCAAGGAAGGGCTATTTTTCATAGAAGGAACACTATTTGGAGATGAAGGCAGAAGACTGACAATAGATGGTTCTTCTAATATTATTATTATTATTATTGACAAAGCAGAATTTGAAAGTGATATGACACCGTTGATTAATCATAGAGCATACCTGGCTTCCTTATTCAAAATTGTTGTTGTTATTTATTGAATTTATATACCGCCCTATAGCTGGAGGTCTCAGGGCCGTTCACAGAACAAAATCAAAATATAAAACCACAAAATATATAATCAAAATAAAAACTCAATGCCTACAGCTGACTGGCCATGAATCTGCAGGACTGCAAGTCTTTCCCATCCTAACCTGGAGATGTTGGAGATTGAACATGGGATCTTTTGCATGCAAGGCACACATGCTTTACCAAGGAGCTACAGCCCTTTCCCTAAAACAGGGGTGAAAACCTGGGTCAAAGATGCAGTTTAGCACATGCACTCCACACATTCGCGTACACACACACACACACAGAGAGAGAGAGAGAGAGAGAGAGAGAGAGAGAGAGAGAGAGAGAGAGAGAGAGAGAGAGGAAGAGGCTGGGAGCCTCAATGGCACCCCTCTGGAGGGTTCACCCGGGGCAAAAAACCTGGCTAGCCCCCCATTAGCTATTGGCACTGCTTAAAATAGCTAGTAATTGTTTAAGCACTACCAAATTTAGGTCTCCAGCTGTTTTTCGGCTGCAATTCCCATAATCCCTGACCACTAGTCCTGCTAGCTAAGGATGATGAGAGTTGCTGTTCAAAAATCGGTGGAGACCCAAGTTTGGGAAACCCCGCAATACCATGACAAAAGAAACAAGCATCTACAACCCTACTGCCTGCAACTCTTTAAAAAAAAACCCAGAGAAAATGTCTTCCTCCAGCTTCAAAAGACAGGTTACAAACAGGAAGGGCTTTGAAAGAATTACCAGGAGAACCAGCGACCACCATCACGGATTAGAAAACCCAGAAGCATATGCAAAAAGAAAGGAAATTATGACAAACACCAAATCTTAAAAGTTTATTCATGAATGTGAGACAAATAATTCCAGATACACTTGAGGTTTCAGACAGACCCAGATATTGCATTGCAGTCTGGATTCTGAATAATTAAATGGATCATAGTGACAAAGGATAGTAGATGCACAAAAAAATGCTTTGCTCTTAGTGAAAAGGAACATTAACTTTCTTTTACAAAGCCCTTCCCTAATTATTTTTTAAAAGTAGAACCAGCAACACACCTTAACAACATAAACAACTGGGTGTTACCGCTTTCATAATCAGACCGGGTGACTCTTCTAAGCTACACGAAATAAAAAAAACTACAATGATTTAGGGAAAGCAACAAACAATTTATCTTAGTCAAAGCAACAGCCAGAGGTTACATGTTTTCCTCATAAAACAAAGTCACCAAAAATAAGTGGCCTTTCCCCTTTTTCTTCGGAATAACCCAGATGCACTGTTTAAGTCAAAGTGGCTGGCTTCTAGATCCAATCTCCAGATGCAAGCACCTACATGTGTACATTTCTCAATGCCTGCAAAATCTACATTCTTCAGAAGTCATTTCAACATTGGCAAAGGAGGCTGTTATTAGTGACGTACAACATTAAAAACAATTATGCAGCCAGATGTAAATCTTTTCCCATCGCAGAGTATTACTCTTACAACGACCTCTTCGCAAAATACTGTGAACTACCAGCTGCTTTGGGATTCATTTGAATTAAAAGCAGCATAGAAATATACTGTAATCAATTTGTGTGTGTGTGTGTGTGTGTAAAATACACTCAAAGCAAGTATTCTCCAGTGCACCAGGACACTAGTTGTCCACTCTACAGATGAGCACAAAAGTATTTTGTTTTTACCTCCTCTTCTTTGCGAATGTTGCACTGTACAGGGGTAACCTGGGCAGAAACTGTGGATGGAATTTTGGCAGCTAGCTCGTTCGCTGCAGATTTTAATCTGTCAAATTTGCGGGAGGCAATGACTACATTACAACCTGTCAAAAAAGAGGGGGGAAATGCGTTTTAAACATTAATAGTCTTGCATTCATAGGCATAGCCAGGGGGGCACGTGCCCCCCACATCAAGTAAATAAATAAAATACTTAATAAACTGACCAATTGTGTCGCAGATAACATGGTTCTGAAAAACATTCTGAATTATACCAGAATGGACGAATGATGGGCATTTTATGGACACTTCATTCGATGAGCAAATGAAGAGGTCTATCATTTGTGGCTTGGCATTCAGAATTTGGATGTACACACACCATGTGTTAATCAAAATGTGGTGTGTTTCAGTAAAACAACTTTCAATGGCAAAAAGTCACCCACCCTTAGTTTATGACTTCATTCATCTTTCAAGCCACAAACTATGTACATAATCTTCAGAAGCAGATGAGTGCCTGCTCTACTTAACACACAAGTGACATGGCCTGATTCCCTGGTGTGACCCATATAAAGCACACAAATATTGCCAGCTCTTTTTCAAACTGCTAATCACTTTCCCTACAGCTCAGTTATCCATCACCTACAAGTGCAGCTTAGAGAATCAGAGTTCACTATCTGCCTTCCTGGATTTGACATTATATATCACTGATTAACAAGAGACATTAATCCTCTAGGACAGGGGCAAAAGGGAATGATGAGCCAATGTGGTGCAGTAGTTAGAACGCTGGAATAGGACCAGGGAGACCAGGGTTCAAATCCCCACTCAGCCATGAAGTTCAATGGGTGACCTTGGGCCAGTCACTGTCTCTCAGCCTAACCTACCTCACAGGGTTGTTGTAAGGATAAAATGCAGAGGGAGAAAAGTTTGTACACCACCTTGAGCTCCTTGAATAAAAGATGGGATATAAATATAATAATTATAAATATATATAAAAACAACTAGCTTATCAAGACACAGTAGGGGTTACTCTCCCTCTGAAGAAGCAGGTACTGTACATAGCTTGGATACTGTGAATATTTATGGATCCTTTGCTGTCTCTTGAGGCTCAGATGGCCTCTGTTGCACTGAGTGCCTTCCATCAGCTTTAGTTGGTAGCCCAGCAGTGACCCTATCTGGACTAGGGTACAGGTAGGTAGCCATGTTGGTCTGGATCGAAGTAAAATAAAAAAATTCCTTCAGTAGCACCTTAAAGACCAACTAAGTTTTTATTTTGGTATGAGCTTTCGTGGACTAGGGTAGCCTAACTGCTCTAGGAACCTCTGGGGTAGATTACTGCGATGTGTTATATGCAGGAGTGCCTCTGAAGATGGTTTGAAAACTTCAGATGCTGCAAAATTTGGCAGCCTGCAACCCCCTGGCTAAGCCCCTGGGAATTCAACACACCTGTTGAATTCCTGCCAGTCCTGTTGACAACAAGGAACGAGAAGACACGGCGCAGCCCAAGTCTACCACCAACCCGCTATTTCCTCCCAAGGGGACGTGTGAATGCGTGCGCGCAGCGAGGGTACCCCGCCTGGTTCACGCCATATTTTGGGGGGAGTCCCCGGGGTCTTCCCTTTGGTTCTTTCCCCTTCGGATCGCCCCTTGCCCACCGAGCTGCAGCAGGTCGGCAGTGATGGCCTTGCCGATGCCGGTGCCCCCGCCGGTCACGATGGCCACCCGGTTGCGGAACAGCCCGGAAGCCAGAAAGCGACCCCCGTGGCCGCCACAAGACGCCGCCGCTGCCGCCGCCATCTTGGTCTCAAGAGATCCAAGGTCTCCAAAGCCACCAGCAGCCTTCGAGGGGGAGGGAGGAGGGATTCGCACCACGTGACCCATCGCCCCGCCCCCTTTCCCCCTCCTCCTGAATTAAACCACCAAAGCAAGCGCAGGCTGCAGGAGCAGCATCAATTCAAGAGTATTCTTAGCATTAGAATTGTTATATTATTGGTGCCGCTTTGCAGCCCCGACGGGGCGGGACGTCCTCATCGCAGTGCAACCCAGTGGGCTGTCAAGAGGAGCGCAGCTTCTCCTATTGCATGCGTGCGAGAAAAGGGTGGAGGGTCGCAAGGGGTGGCGGCCTCGTTTCTCCCCCCTCCCACTTTTTACCTCGCAACACAAAAGGCTGCCCCCTCCCCTGCTGCCTGCATTTAGCTAGAGGGAGGGACGGAGGGTGGGAGGGGGAGATTGCCCCTCTCTTCCGGCTCTTCCTCGACGCGCAGAGAGGGAATCGTGGCTTTCTTCTCTGCGCTCATGCAGTGAGAGGGAGGGTGGGTGGGTGGGAGGCATGGCATTCTGAGCCTCTCCCACCCAGCGCCGCAGCCTGAGGGTTTATGGCTTCACCCGTCGGGAAAAAAGAGAGCAGCAGCAGCAGCGCCCCAGCCATCGCGCCTGCTGCAACCGAGCTATGCCGAGACCCGTTGACTGCGGCGATGAGCAGCTCCAAGTGGAGGGAACCCGACGGCGACCCAGCCATTCGTCGCTGAAGCGGACCTGCCTGACGCCCCCCGCGCCGCTCCTCATCTCCTGGGCAGACGGGCCACTGGGGCGAGGAGAGAGGAGGAGAGCTCCTCCTTGCCTGGCTGCGTTCACCTTGCCAGGATAAAGGGTGGTGGGAGAAGAGGCGGCGACACATCCTACCCCACCCACCCAGTTGCAGCGGGGGAGCCCGGGGAGGCGGACCAGAGGCTCCATGGCAGTGATCCCAAGGTGGGGAGCCGGGCAGAGACAGTTTCCCACCCCTCTTGCAGGCCTCGTTGATCTCGCAGGAGCAGGTAAGCGCGAGGGTTTGATTGACCGGTCGGCCCTAAGCGACCGTGCATCCTCATCCCTTTCCACTTAAAGCGCAAGCCAGATGTCGCGCCTGCCCCCACCCTCCCAAGCACTTCGGTAAATGGGGCGACTGTGGTGCGCACTGTCACGCGAGGAGCGCCGGCTCCCTGCAGGGAATGCTTGTCGAAAGCGACCCTCAGATCTCATTCTGGTGAAATTCGTTCCTTTTCCACGATGCTCCTGGCCGATGTTCTACCGTACTGTATTTTTAGAGAGAGCTCGCTGCTGTATTCCAAAAAGGCAGAGGGATTCTTTGGGTTATGTGGGGTTGTTGGAGAAATCCCATCTGAGGGCATACCTGGGATATAGAAAGTGAGTTCTCTGAGAGTGGATTCCTCAATATATACTGGAAAGGGGCAACTAAATCATTTGTTACATTATGAAGAAGAGGACAGCGAGCCACACATACACACCCCTTGCAAGCAAGCTTGCTTGTGGCAGAATCTGGCATACACGTAGAAAGAGTTTGTGCATTTGAGTTATTATTATTATTAATGAAATCTGAGCTATGAATGCCCTCCCTCCTGCACTTGGCCTGTGAAGTTCTTTCCCAAGCCAATTGGTGTCAATTAAATGGGATTTACTTCGGTTAGATCACTTTGTAAGAGGAAATTGGCAGCAAATTATGCTGCCCTTCTGGGCTTGAAGCTTTTAACTGTGATGCGTCTGACATCTTGCCCAAATCTGTTTTTCTTCCAGCAGCTCTTCTGTAACTTGGATGATGGTTTTCAAAAGTCTGTTCCATGTGGATTTTTGTGTAGGATACTGAGTTCATTCGAGGCTGGTGCTGAGAAAACTCCAAATTCCTGGCCTTATAATGATTTAAGTGCATGACTTTTGCACCTGACATTGGTTGGTGAATCTCAGATTTCTGGTGAAAATGAAGTAGATCCCACTAGCCTGAAGTTTGTGGTTTGAAATAACCCTTTGTTCTGAAACAGTGTGTTTCTGGAAAACGCCTTTAAAAGCTATATAGAATCTGGGCAGTTGTGTTCAGTATGTTAACCGCAAGCTATTGAGAATATAGATACTGTACAGCTAATGCATTAGCTAGTGGCACTTAGGCAGATTTGATGTAGAGGTATTTTAAGTAGCCAGAGCACCACTGTAAGGAGCAACAATAATATCCTTCTCAATTACTGGATACAAACATAGAATCATAGAATTGCAGAGTCGGAAGAAGCTGACATTCACACCACTGCCCTAGGAATTCTTCTTGTTGTCAAACCATGAGCAACCTTCAGTTCCTCCACCAAGGTAGAGCGGTGGAGCAAGGCCAGTGCTGTCAACTTTCCCTTTTATGTGGGGAAATTCCCTTATTTAGTGCCCTTACTTTCATATCTGGGAGTTGACAGCTCCATAGGATTCATTATCTTCAAATCCGGGGGTTGACAGCTCAGCAAGCTGATCAGGCGCCTGGGGCAGAGCCAGCAGGATGCTCCGTGGGGCCTCCAAGGAGTCTGCCTGACTCCTCCCACCCAGCTGAAGGGGAGGTGGCGGGCAGAAGGTTTGGGCAGCGCGGAGCCTGTGCGTGCCCAAACCACCGCATCTGTCCCAGGAGAGATGCGTGGCTCAGGCGCGCTGCAGGCCCCGCGGTGAGTGCCGCCCAACATTTTGTCACCCCCCCCCAGTGGTGACACCTGGGGTGAACCGCCCCTACTGCACCCCCTTCCTCCGCCACTGCCAAGGTATGTTTTTGAGCCAGTGCTGGAAGATAAGGGAGATCTGAAAGAAGAGCCCTTGATACTTTGAGCCCAGTGCTGCTCCAGGTGTAAATCCAGAGTAGAGCAATGGACATAGGCAGTGTTCTTTTGACAAAATAACATAAAATGACGTGCCAGTACTCGTATATTGATAAAAGTGTCATGGGTGCCGGCACAAAATAGGTGCCCTGGGTAGCAAAATAAAACAAGTGCCAATACTCCATCCCAGTGAGATTTGTCACTGGAAAAGCCCTAGAAAAAAGCTTAGACTCAGTACCATATGTGTATTCTATTAAAAAAAGGTTTTGGTGTGTGTGTGTGTTTTGTCTGCATACTTATTAAGATTTAATTGATTTAAAGTTATTAGAACTCATATAATTAATTGACTAAGTCTACAGTTCTCTGCACACTTCCTTGAGAGTCAGACCCATGTAAGCATCTTGTACTGTAAGCTCCTCAGAAAGATTTCTCTGCACCTCCAATTTGTGGACTCTGCTGCGTCAGGTGTGGGTCCCCAAAGTGTGCTCTGTGAGCTCCATTTAAGTGATTTGCGGTGGCAGCCCTGAGGAGCAACGTAGCTACGTGTGTGTGAAGAAAGGTGGGTGCGCATGGGGGAAAGGGTGGGTGTACCAGGTGCTCCATCATTCTTGGAACTTGGCTGTCTGCCTAGAAGGTGGGCGAGACTGACCAGAAATGATGAGGGTGTGGAGATTCTTCCTTCCTTGGAGGAATAAAGCAAGACTGGCAAGGCACTTGAAAGGAGTAGAGCAGGCATGTCAAACCTGCGGCCCTCCAGATGTTTTGGCCTACAACTCCCATGATCCCTAGCTAGCAGGACCAGTGGTTGGGGAAGATGGGAATTGTAGTCCAAAACATCTGGAGGGCCGCAGGTTTGACATGCCTGGAGTAGAGAGTCGATACGTGGGCAGCAGCAGCAGGATGAATCCTCAAGATGATAAATCAGAGAACTTTGTTCAACACTTACAGACACATCCATAGCCTTAAAATCTCCTGCTGATTTTTAATGCTATGGAGGTTTTTGTTTACTTTATTTCTTTCAGTATTCAGAATAATACAGTATTTAGATCAGTGGTTTCAAAAAAAAATGCAGCAATTTTCAAGTGGTTGGAGGTGGAGGATAGTTTTGTAACCACTGATCTAAATGTTCCTCAGTTCTTTCTGAATACTGATAATTGCTGGCGGAGAAAGTGGTACCTCTAGTTACGGACACGATCCATTCCGGGGTGCCGTTAGCACCCCGAAATGTCCGCAACTAGAGCGGCACTTCTGCGCAAGCTTGGAGAGCAATAGAGCGCTATTGCACATGTGCGTGCAGTGGAACCGGGAAGTATACACTTCCGGGTATGCTGCGTTCGCAAGCCGAAAAGACGCAACATGAAACTAACGGAACACGAGGTATGACTGTACCTAAATTTGTGTAATGGGATGAGCCACAACCTAACTGTATAAGCCTGAACTGCAAATAAGTCTGCAACTTTATAAGTTTCTACAAATTCTGGCCTTCTTAAAAGAGAATATGAACACAACAAACTGTTATCCGTCAATGATTTATTACTTGTATTTATTTATTGCCTTTCTATACCACCTTTATCTTCTAAGGATCTCAAGGTGGTGTACATGGTTCTCCTCTCCATTTCATCTTCAGAACAACCCCGTGAGGTAGGTTAGGCTAAGAGATGGTGACTGGCCCAAGGTCACCCAGTGAGCTTCATTGCTGAGGGGAGATTCGAACCCTGCTCTCCCAGGTCCTAGTCCAACACTCTAAGCATTACACCACACTGGCATATATTCTTCTTGATTTATATTCCTCTTGATTTCGCCCAGCAACAGACAATTTGTAACTCAACGCAACTCTCGAGTGGTGTTTCAGCTTCACAACAACCCTCTGAGGTAGATGAGACTTTAAGACACAGTGATTTGGCCCAGCTCAAGTTCTGACTCTTAAGAAACTGGCTCTATTATTTGGAAGTTGAGAGTTAGCACTCATCTCGAGTCCTTTGCCTGGATTTAGCCAACACCTTCCTGTGGTGATCCATAAATTGGTCCACAACACAGTTTTGAGTCGTCCTCAAGACCTTCCTTGGCATTTGAGCCATTATTGGTAGCCTGCTAGTCTTGGGGAGATATAAATATGATGAGACTAATATTACTGGGATACAATTTCACCATTATATTATGCTGGTGTGGAAAGAATTACACTGGCAAGCAATTAGCCACTAGACCAGGCATCCCCAAACTTCGGCCCTCCAGATGTTTTGGACTACAATTCCCATCCCCCCTGACCATTGGTCCTCTTAGCTAGGGATCATGGGAGTTGTAGGCCAAAACATCTGGAGGGCCGCAACTTGGGGATGCCTGCACAAGACTAAGATGAAGGTGCTGGTACTTGTGTGGAAAGCCCTAATCTGCTTGAGACCAGGATACCTAAATACTGTATATTCACTGCACTCAGTAAGAGTACCCTGAAGATACTGACTTATCAGGGACGTCCATTCCACACAAATTGAGCTTTAATGTGATGGCTCCTACCCTACTACTCTCTCCCAGGACAACTTTTTTTTCAGAGCCTGATAAAGAGCTCTTTCAACAAGCTTTCAAGATTTTTATCTCAGTTGGTACATGTATTGGATTTGAAAATGTGTTTATGAATATGCGATAGTATCTGCTTTCTTGGAGGTTTTTAAGTAGAGATTGGATGGCCCTCTGCCATGGATGCTTTAGCTGAGATTCCTGCATTGCAGGGGGTTGGACTAGATGACCATTGGGATCCCTCCCAACTGTGCGATTCGGTGATTTATGCATGCAATATGTGTTTTTATTGTCTTGTGAAATTGTTTTGTGATGCTTCATGAGAAGAAATTCATAAATGAAAATTAATAATAATTATAATGCCTCTTTGGGCAGTGTATCTATTTCTGAGGACATTTCCCCAGTTGCTGAACCTTAATTGGTGGTAAATTGAGATCTTGGTTTAAGTCATGATCATTCATCTGCAGAATAACTTAATTGCTACTTTCTAAATGAAAAGTGCCCTAATGATATTATGGGCAGCAACAGCGTATCCACTGTAACGTGTTCACTGTGTTTGTTCAAACATGATCATAATTTGTCTTTCTTGTAAATAGGAAATGCTAATAAGCTTCTGCCCTGACAGCCTAAGAACATTGCAATACTGTATAGCCTTCGGTGTTGACTAAAGCTATCCACATCTCCCTTTACTTTGTACAACAGAAAGCCCTGTTAACAAATGGCAAAAACTTCAAAAAGCTCTACAGCTTCATTAGGAATCTCTGAAGGCACAGCAGCAAAATTATGCACAATAACAGTTGATTTTCACTACCTCTAATGGTTTTCTGTGTTTTCCCAGCAAACACCCTCTAGGCCAGGGGTGCCCAAACTTTTTTCAAAGAGGGCCAGATTTGATGAAGTGAACATGTATGAGAGCCGACTGAAGTTTTTTAGGAGCTTTTTTTAGGATTGATGTTTACCCCAAAATTGTTGAGCTTTTTTTGGGAATGAAGTTGTTGACTTGCGGGCCCGATTAAATGGACTTTGGACATGCCTGCTCTAGACTTTTAGTAACAAGTCAGCTACTCCCTGCTAACCAAGTGCTGGCTCTGCAGTCTTTATCAATATTATCAATATTCTCATTCTTCTTTCCTTCCCATTTGTTGCTGTGCTTTAATTCTCATTCATTTGTATGACACCGATTCATATCTTCATAAAGGGGTGCATATAAAATAAACAGGAATGTTTCGGAATTTCTCCTAAGAGTTAAGATGCTGCTTCCACATTGATGCAGGGATTGGGAATCTGTGGTACCCCAGAACTTCAGCTCCCATCAGCTGCATCCATTTGAGATAGTGGGAGTTATAAACCATCAACATCTGCATGACCACAGCCTCCTCACTCCTCTTTTAATAAATGGATTGGATTTATATGTACAGTACACTGTTTGTTACTTCCCTTTTCTCTCTCATTTTTAGGGTTAGGCATGGAATGTGTTCGTTCTGTGCCGTGAAATGGTTGCTGCTGTTGGGTGGAACACCGACTCCAACATATCAGTGTTGACAGCTCATAAGTACCAAAGAAGCTGATTTCTTTGGTTTCCCTCGCCAAGATGCCCAGCGAGAGCCTCCAAAGTAGCAGTGGGGTGGCGGAGGAGCCTGCCTTAAGGGAGGGTAAGGGTGGGGCACAGAGTCCTCACTGCAACTCCTTGCGCAGGGCTGTAGCTACTGCAGTGACCTTCGATGGAGAAGCCACCACCGAGAGACGGAAGAAGAGGAAGAAGGAGTCCCGCCCAGAATCGATCATCGTCTACCGATCGGGGAACGAGAGCAAGGTGGATGAAGAACAGGTGGATGAGGATGGGGGCGAGAGAAGCTCAGAGGAAGGTTCCAAGTTCTTGGGACACTCTACCGATGGTAAATTCCCGGGAGCAAGTGGTCTGTGATTCATCAGGCACGCTTTGCTGCCTTATCAGAGTGTGAGGAAAGGCGCTTCTGTGGCTTCGTTCACAATGGGAAGTGTTACATGCAGTTTGTGCCTTCGACCCATTAGCTGCTGTGTTTTAGTGGGTGATCAGCTACCCTTTTAATAGCTTGCAGAGGGTAGTCAAAGTCCAAACACAGCTATATCTTGCAGGCGGTTCTTTATTCAATAACAAGGTCTTTATTCAATAACATGATCCCTGTCCATTCATACTGAAGCATATGATGCAGGTGGCCAACCTTGAGAGCAGTTGGTCATGTGGCGGGCAGAGCTCTGACAATGCATAGTCGCTACCTCTGGACTTGCCTTGTTAATCTCGAAAATCCTAGGTGTGCAAGCCTTCACTTTATATTGCTGGGTTTTCATCTTGAAGTTATAAGTGGGTGATGTTAACTGTTGAGCTGAACACATTCAATCCAAGGTCATTACTGTATATTCCTGCGTATAAAGACTACTTTTTAACCCAGGAAAATCTTCTCAAAAGTCGGGGGTCGTCTTATACGCCGGGTCGTATTTCTTATACGGCGAGCATACTGTATTCCAAACTCTATATTTTAACTGGAAAAGTTGGGGGTCGTCTTATACGCCCAGTCGTCTTATACGCCGGAATATACAGGTTAATTTCAAAGACCCCCAACCTCACCCTCCTGTGTTTGTCCCAGTGTATGGTATCCTCAGATAAGCAGGTTTCCACTCACAGGTCTGTTGAGCTTTCAGGGTTCCTGGAGCAATTAAAACAAAGTCTCAAAAAGAAATAGAATCTTGGCTTTCAAGCATATTCAAAATAGCCATTGATCTTTTTAAAAATAAATAAATTATTTATTACATTTCTTTCTTACCTTTCCTCCAAGGAGCTCCTCCCTTCCCTTTTTAATCCTCATAACATCCCTGTGGGGTAGGCTGAAAGACAGTGACTGCCCAGTGAGCTTCATGGCTGCATGAGGCTTTGAACCCCGGTCTCCCTGCTTTTAGCCCAACATTCTCAACTGCTACACTTCCTCTACAGTCTAGTCCCAGCTTTTCAAGCTGTCCATTAACTCTGCTTCCCATCTTTTTAAGCAGATACATCCACACCATTCTCACCACCATAGATTCTGTCCCTGGTCTTTGTCTTCAGCCATATAGGTGAAATAACCAAACAATCATTATCCCACACATTCACTAAACTTTCTTGCCCTAATACTGTAGAAGGAATTATCAAATGATGAGTAATTTCTTGGCCTTTGGTGTCTCCAACATTTGTGCAATAAATCCAGAGGTTTTTCCTGCTTTTGGTGTCTGGAAAAACGTAATTCTTAGTTGTGACAATGTAGAGATGTATCATTATGTGATGAGAAATATGGGGAAAATAAAACCAGGAAGTTTTCAGCCTGATCATATGTAGAGTTACATGCACCTAAACCCCTTGTTCTTGACACATTCAGTGTCACATTATTGTGGGTGGGTGTGATTTATTAATTACTTTTGGATTAACATTCAGCCTTATGCACACTAGCATGGGAGATAATCCTATTGAACATAGGGGGCCTTACCTGTGAGTAAATATCATATATTTAAATTCATGGCTGTGTGCTTTTGAACTACATATTCTTCATCAGGTATAAACATTCAGAGAACAAATACAAAATAAGCATAAAAGAGCAGATAGCTGGAGCATAGTATGTTAATTGGATTGCAAATAACTAAATTAGCAAAGTGACTGAGAATTCACAGACCTCCCTGGAGCAAAATGACTCAGAATTTACAGTCCCACCCCCCGAGGACTGTTTATAAACCTTAAATGTCTTCCATTAGTAATCTTTTTTTCTAAACTAAAAATAAATAAATTCAAACACTGGTTCTCCTCATAGAGGAGCCCCAACTCTTATCAGTTGCTTTGATGATAAACAAACAAACAAATAATTTTTTATTTATACCCCGCCCTTCCCGATTTGAAAACCGGGCTCAGGGCGGCTAACAACAAATATAAACATTGATTAAAAGTGACTTTTAAAACAGCTTAAAAACAGCTTAAAATACAACATAAATGTAGCATCCATGTCAATAAAATTCAAAAAATTTAGGGTCATTTTTTTTGGGGGAAATCCAGTTTAGCAAACATCAAATGATTGCCAAGTGATGGTGCTTTTCTGTACCGTTACCTATATCTTTACCATTAACAGAAGTCCTCTGTGATATTAGGGGACCAGACTAGTATTAAGTATTCCATATACTGTATATAGTGCGGGAATGGGGAAGCTGTGGTTCTTCTGTTGTTGTTGTTGGACTACAACTCTGTTCGTCCCAGACAATTTCCCATACTGGCTGGGGCTGATGGGAGTTGTAGTCCAACAATATCTAGAGGATCACAGGTTCCTCATCCCTGATGTAGGACATAGTGCAGGCATGTCAAACCTGCGGCCCTCCAGATGTTTTGGACTACAATTCCCATCTTCCCCAACCACTGGTCCTGCTAGCTAGGGATCATGGTAGTTGTAATCCAAAACATCTGGAGGGCCGCAGGTTTGACATGCCTGACATAGTGCTACTTCATGTTTTAAATCCCTTTCCTAATAATTCTGCCATTTTCACTGCCACTGCATACTGAGTTGACAGTTTTCAGCAAACTGCTCACAACAATGCTAATGCTAATCCTAATGCTAATCCTAATTTTCTGGGTAGACATAAACAGTTTTAAAACTTTATTTTATTGGTCTCTGTTTGCATAACCTTTTAAAAATCTTGTTTTCTTGCCCATTCACATGGTTTTGAGAGATCAACTTGGACCTTTTCCCCATTTGCTTTAAATTTCATCATTCTGAATATGTTGGTGTCATTCACAAACTTGGTTCTCCCCTCACACCTGATAATTTATAAATGCTAAATTGTACTGCTTCCCCACTGTCTACATCCCTCCATTATGAAAACTGTTATTTTATTCTTACTTCAGCTTTCTGATCTTTAACCAGCATGTTTTTTCCATCTGCTATTTCACCAGCATGTGAGCATATGGTAACCACAAGAAACCTTGCTGTGTCATCGAAATTTAACAAAACCATGGTTAATCTCTACTATGGTTTGTTGAAACAAGCCAACTTAAAATCATAATTTAAGAAGCTGGGCTATTTCAAGAAACCATAGTTGAGTGAGCCACAGCTTAGTATTAGGATGTTGTTGTTGTTTAGTTGTTTAGTCGTGTCTGACTCTTCGTGACCCCATGGACCATAGCACGCCAGACACTCCTGTCTTGCACTGCCTCCCGCAGTTTGGTCAAACTCATGTTCGTAGCTTCGAGAACACTGTCCAACCATCTCGTCCTCTGTCGTCCCCTTCTCCTAGTGCCCTCAATCTTTCCCAACATCAGGGTCTTTTCCAGGGAGTCTTCTCTTCTCATGAGGTGGCTAAAGTATTGGAGCCTCAGCTTCACAATCTGTCCTTCCAGTGAGCACACCTGGTTTTCCCAGGTCAGTTAGGAATTCTGCACAGGCACATAGGAAGCTGCCTTATATGGAGTTGGACCATTGGTCCATATCTAACTAAGTATTGTATACATTGCCTAGCAGAGGCTCTCCAGAGTTTCAGTCAGGTGGTCTCTCCCAGACCTACCTGAAGATCCTGGGGATTGATCCCGGGGCCTTCTACCTGCTAGGCAGGTGTTCCTATCACTGAGCTGTTGTCTTATTTCATTGTTTATCCCATCCTTCCTGAGAAGCTGAAGGCAGCTTTTTATACTGTGTCACTATTTGGTGCAGAGAAAGAATTGGTTAGCAATTTGTCAGCTGCCCCTGCATTGTTGTATTTTGCCTTAAGGCATGCTATATGGTTCAGTTGCTTGAAACGTGTTGTTGAGAGAGCTCCTGAAATGAGCATCTTGCCAAATAAGTGTGAAATAGCTGGAGCAAATTACCTAGTTTTCTCCTGTGCCGAGACAGGATCCCTTGAACCCGCACAACCCTAAATGATTAACCTATGTACCGTTTATATGCTGTGTGCAGAGCTAACAAAGCTGCATCTTTTAGGGTTGTGTTTGTCAAGTCAGAAGCTTTGGTAAAACCAAACCAAAACGCCTCAGACAATTTTTATCCTTTGCAGTTTTCCAAAATACTCTTACAGCACTGCAGAAAATGCCATTAAGTTCTGCTTTAGTATTTTGTCTGGAACTGATTTAGATTCTCTTTATTCCTAGGTTCTTGGGCCATGCCATTGGATAGCAGATACGTTACATTAACTGGCACCATCACGAGAGGAAAGAAGAAAGGCCAGATGGTGGACATTCATGTTACACTCACTGACAAGGAGATGCAGGAACTGGCCAGGTCGAAAGAGCCTCCCCAAACAGACATCCCTGAAGGGAAAAAAGCTTGTGAGGTTGGGCTTTCTAAAGGCCCTCACGTCCTTCTCTGGAGCCTCACCTGTCTCCCCGTCATCTTCATCATGTCCTTTGTGGTGTCCTTTTACTATGGCACCATTGCTTGGTACAATGTATTCCTGGTCTACAACGAAGAGAGGACCTTCTTGCACAAGATCACCTTCTGCCCTTTCCTAATTATCTTCTACCCCATCATCATCATGGTGGTGTCCTCCTCTTTGGGCCTCTACACAGCAGTGACACAGATCTCGTGGGCCTTTGGGGATTGGTGGCATGCCGTGAGGGATATGGAGAAAGGATTCTGTGGCTGGCTGTGTAGCAAGATGGGCCTGGAAGACTGTTCCCCGTACAGCATTGTTGAGCTACTAGATTCTGACAATGTCTCCGGGAGTTTGTCAGCCAAAGGCTCAGCCCAAGGTGAAGAGATTTCAGCTGTCTGAGCCTTTGCTTTAAGTGTCTCTAACTTTTCATGTTCCCTTGCATTGCAAATGTATTTCATGAGGGATGCACGTACAGTCGAGTCTTAGGAAATAAAGCCAATTCAGACATTTGGGGTGGGGCATGAGGAGAAAAAGGGGGCAGTCCTTCCTAGATGGTACCACTTCAAAACCAAGGGGTGAATGCAAGTTTTAATACATTCCCCACCCTGCCCCCATCAAAATTTATCTTCTTGTGAAAAGCTAAAGTGATCAAGGAAAGTTCCAGCCTAGTTGTGTTTTTTATTTCCTATTATGCCTGACCTAAGGGACGCAGGTGGCGCTGTGGGTTAAACTACAGAGCCTAGGGCTTGCCAATCAGAAGGTCGGTGGTTCGAATCCCTGTGGTGGGGTGAGCTTCCATTGCTCGGTCCCAGCTCCTGCCAACCTAGCAGTTCAAAAGCACCTCAAAGTGCAAGTAGATAAATAGGTACTGCTACAGCGGGAAGGTAAACGGTGTTTCCGTGTGCTGCTCTGGTTCACCAGAAGCAGCTTTGTCATGCTGGCCACATGACCTGGAAGCTGTACGCCGGCTCCCTCGACCAATAATGCGAGATGAGCGCCGCAACCCCAGAGTCGGTCACGACTGGACCTAATGGTCAGGGGTCCCTTTACCTTTACCTCTGCCTGACCTACCCAGTCCCAGTTTATACCATTTCAGGCTACAGATGAAGGGTCGCGTGTTTGAGTAAATTAAATGTCTTCCCGTACATTCAAAAGCAGCACATAATTGAGAAGAGTAATCTGAAGCCATCTCTTCTGACATGTCTCTCCTGTGCGTGTGTAGGAATTTGATTTTTGTGAGATAACATCCAACCCTCACTCCCTATCCACTACCTGATATGGTTCAGCCCAGGTACAGTTTTGCCACTCAAGTCTACTGATTGTATACACTGGCATTTACATTCTCAAGCGAATATGAAGCGCCAATGTTCTGGGTGAAGAATCTCCCATTCTTTATAAGATGACCATTCATGACTGGCTAATAATACTGCTGATCTGATCAGTGCTCTTTGTTGGGTTTTATTAAAGCACACCGTTTAGTGACAAAAAGTCTGTGGTTTGGCAGGGGGTGTGGCTTGGTTGGGAGGGGTGGGGAAATAATAAAATTTGCCCCCAAACATTTTTATTTTGCAAACTGGATCTTTGAGTGTGAACACGCAGGTGCAATCTTCCACTTGATGCCTGCCTTCCTTGTGTTGAAAAGCAGGAGGTGCTATGGGCAATGACTGCAATCTGAAATGCACAGAGCATGCTGCATTAAGACAGGGCCCAGGCACAACTACCCATAGCCTGTGATGCTGTCTTAAAAACTAGAGTCCCAAGAACGGTCTCCATGGAAAGAAGTGAGGAACCTGAACCCTCCAAATCCCATCAGTCCCTCCCTTATTTTACCCGATCCCCAAAGAGTTTTTCAGTGGTCTGTATTTCCCCCCTATTTAGTCACCACAAATTTTAAATCTATGTAATGTTTGTTAAAAGGTGTTAAATCTAGTGTCTAGTTTAGCCAAGCTGAATTAGAAGTTTTCCTTAATATAATATAATATATATAATATAGTGGGGTGAGGGTGGGGAATCTGTACAAAAAAAGATGCACATGTAAATCAAGTTATGTTTGTGTAAGTAATTAGCACAAGCCTTATTGATTGCACAGATTATATAACGAGGGAGAGGGAATTGATATCATAAATGTTACAATAGAGTGCTCTCCTTCTAACTGTTTGTATAGGGCAAATACTGTGGTATTTGGGGCTGGTAATTACACAGCACCTACATAAATGTTCTGTTTTCTACTATGCATAATTGGGCTTCCTTGCTCCTTAGTCTACTGCAGTTTCCCCCAACTCAGGTGCCACCCAGATGTTGTTGGATTCTTCCCTTTCATCAGCCGCAGCCGATATGGTTGCTGGAGTCCGGAACATTTGGAGACCACCAGGTTGGGGAGGCCTGATCTGTTGACCCTTGTGGGATAAGCAAGGTTGAGCCCAAGTGCTGGTGCTATTTGTAGTTGCCTTTGGTACGCCTTTCTGAGCTGTAGATTCTTCTCTTATCACAAGCTTTAGCCGCCTAATGCTGCAAAGTGTCTGTAAAGCTTACTAACTTTATTAAAAGCCATGCTGTAGTTGAAAAGCACAATGTTATTTCCTTCCTCCACTCACAATGTATGCGGATTGTGTGCCATTGGGTGTGCTCAGATATAACACTATTTGAGGAGTGGTGCCTTTTGGAAAGTATGTTTGTCACATTCTGTTCAAACAAACTTATTTTTCTTTCCAGGTCAACCTCGGGGGGGGGGGGGGAAGAGAAGACAATTTTGTATCATAAGGTGTCTGCGCACAACACCGACTGGCTGTTACCAGTGACATTACCAATCCATTCCTCCCCTGTCCAGAGCAGTTTTGCAACGTCAAAAAAACTTTTTTTAAGGTGACCAGGAACACTTAAAATCACAAAAGTGCATGAAGTTGTAATAAATAATTCTTTAAAAGGTCAACAGCGTGCCCAAGACATAGTAGGAGGAGGTGCAAGACTGATGACTAAATCTGTGTTTTAGTCATTGATATGTGCATCCATCATTTTATATTAGAAGTGTGCAGAATGTATCTCGGGATCTACTGGTGGAGCTCTAGATAAGTTGCAATAGTTCCCTGTACCACTCACCCTGGTAAATTAGGCTGTAGAAAGGAAAACCTTTGGAAAACCAGGTCTGGATTTTAGTGTGAAAGGCTTGTGAGCTCAGTTCTCTTACATTAATCACAATGTCTTGATTGGGTATGTGCTGAGAAGTACACTTAATTCTCCTTGTATGTTCACTCTCAGACTTTGCTCTGGTTGGTGCATCTTGAGGTTCTAGTAAAAACTAAAGTAGATCATGCAAGGTCAAAGGTTGCCCACCTCTGATTTAAAGTGTGGATAAAGTCAGGGGAAGTTCTGCTTTAATAATACATCTGTATGCACCCACTGCTAACTTTTCTGGACTTCCCCAAAGAGGCTTCCAAGCTGAATGTGTCTAGTTACTCCCATGTTTGTACTGGGAGATTTAAATACTTCCCCCTCCCTAATATTTATTTATGTATTTCTGTCCTGCCTTGATCTTTGGCCTCAAAAGTGTACCCTTTCCCCTTTCCTTCCTTGTCTTATATTAAAGTGCTGTGGATGGTGACGCTGTAGTTATCCTTTCTTCTTTACCTTTTTCTTCTATCTTCTTTCTTGAGATGCTTTCACTCCCCCTCTCGCCAACCTTCCCACAAGTCGTTCTGCAGTGAGACATGGACCTTCTTGATCTCCTTTCTTTAAAACCTAATCTATTGTTATTACAGATTAATGTTCTGCTGAAGTTGGTGGCATTTCTTCCATGTGTTTTGGAACATCAGGAAATACGAGAAACCAGAGACGGAAGATTTATCATTGTTACTGTCCTAGTACAGTTCGTCAGATGATTTTAACAGGATTTCAGCCCATTTGTATAGGAAGACAAATTTGTCTTTCATAAGATTAAAATAAATTGCTTTTTCAATGTTTCTGATAAAAAGCCTTTGTTAATCCATGGGATTTCTCTCCCCCCCCCCAAAAAAGTTAGGAAAATGCTAAGCAAATATCTGCCCTTGTGAACTCTCCTCCCTCATTCTTAATTGCTCATATTTAAGTGAGACCTCGGAGCCTTCTGGTTTGGGTACTGGTGCCTTACAGTAAATCAGGAAAACAAATGATCTCTGTCTCTCAAGGCTCAAGCATAGCTCCATCCCCAAGCAGTTTCTTGGTTCTTCATGGCCTGACCACCATATCAATTAAGGAAAAGCACTTATGGACCTCCAGGCGTGGTTGACTACAACTCTCAACATCCCTCACCATTGGAAATGCTGACTAGGGATGATGGGAGTTGGAGTCCAACAACATCTGGAAGACCACAGGTTAGATTAGCCACCCTGAGATACTGGGCCCGACCAGGAAGCATGTGTCAGTGTTGCCTGCCAGGTACGTACAAATTCCTGTGTGTGAATGAGAATCTTGTGGCATCCATAGTTACTTCTGTAATCTGTAAACTTAAGTCATAATTCAGGTTTGCTCAATACCACACTAATGTTGACACACTAATGTTGGGGGGAGATTGCCACGGAGCCGCAGTGTGCAGTGTGGCTGGCGCATTGAAGCAGATCTGCGATCCATTGTGAAAACGGACATAATTTCACATGCGTGAGGAGTTAATTCAGGGGTCAGCAAACTTTTTCAGCAGGGGGCCGGTCCACTGTCCCTCAGACCTTGTGCAGGGCCGGACTATATTTTGGAGGGGGGGGGGAGGGAATGAATGAATTTGTATGCCCCACAAATAACCCAGAGATGCATTATAAATAAAAGCACACATTCTACTCATGTAAAAACATGTTGATTCCCGGACTCTCTGCAGGCCGGATTTGGAAGGCAATTGGGCTGGATCTGGCCCCCGGGCCTTAATTTGCCTACCTATGAGTTAATTGAATACCACCCTACGTTTCTAGCATTTGTAGAAGCTGAGATAATGTGGCAAAACACATGAGCACTGCTTTCATTTCTTTGTGGGAAACTAGCCTGCTTCCCACTTCCAGTATTTTACCGTGTCTCCCCTTCCCAAAAGATTCCTGTAGATGCCCCTGTCCAAAACTCGCCACCCAAGAGTCTGCTTCACTGTCAAAACATTTCTTACCATGGGGAAGTGTTTCCTATGAATTGGTTGTGTTTCTATCTTTATAAACTGTCCTGTGATCCTCTGATGAAGGGTGGCATATAAATTTAATAAATTATATATCCTCGCCTCAAAACATTACAAAACAAATAGCCAGTTTACCACACAGCACACTGTGGTAATGGTATTACCAAATGTTTGTGGTATTACTCTTTATTTGGTATCTGCTGTATTCTAGGTGTCTGTTGCACTGCAGCAACAATCCAAATTGTAACAAGCCAGACGGATCTTAGTCTTTTGCAAACAGAAACAGTTGCTTCTGAGAGTGTGCCTGCTTCGTTTTTATTTAATCTTATTGTGTTCTAAAGTTTAATTAGCTGATGATGGATTTTCTGAACTGCATGCAGATACGCAGTTAGATCATGGCCTAAGGTAAGCAAGAATTATTTGGGGGCAAGTTGCCTTGTAGCATTCGGATTCGTGCAAACGGGCAGGCTGGCTAAACAAAATATTGTGGGTGGATTTTTAAATAGTTTAACAAGAAGGTTGTAGAAATGCATTAGCATTTTGTAGTGTGGATAAGGCAAAGGGATGCCTAAACTCTGGTAATATGAAAACTTCCCCAGCTACCATTTTGAAAACCATACTGATGCAGAACTAAAAATGCACTTTATTCTACAGGGTGAACAGAAATATATTAACCACCCGTACAGAAGTTCTTTCAATTTCAGACCATTGGCACATGGTTTATTTACACACATTCATGAAATGGGTAGGCAGGGGATTCTTCTCCAGGTATGTGCGCTCAAATAGAGGAAGTAAATTGTGCACTTACACGCACCTCTGCAGGGAATCATCAATAACAGCTAGACAGTCATAGTGAGCTGCGGGTGGTAGCGTAGAGTACAGTGCATAATAAGTGTTTAAGGAAAGCTGCTACAGATAAGGCAATTCTGTAGCCAGCAGAGCTATCTCATGCTGGGGTGTAAGACCTTAAAAAAACATATTTCAACAGATACTTTTTCAAAACCCCAGGTGTTTTGGAAACCTCTGTATAGACCACCTGCTAATTTCTTGCAAAATGATTGAAGCTTTCCCCCATCCACCACCCACTCCTATTTCTTAAGAGTCTGGTTGTTCCAAAAACATAGCAAATGGTGAAGGACCTGTCCAAAATTGTTCACATCACCTGCTGCTTTGTGTATTTTCCATTTGAACTTCAGACAGCCTACACAAGGATCCCATCATGGAGAAACTGGAAAGTGGTCTATTTAACTGTACATACACAGAATCCATTCACACTGATCTGGACCACAGGGTCCTGCAGCATCACAGCTGCAGCTGTTTGAGATAATGTGCCCTTTCTTCAGATGCAACTGGAGGCCTATTCTTTTTGTACTCTTGTAAAGTGGCCAAATTAAGTTACAGGTAAGTAGCCGTGTTGGTCTGAGTCGAAGCAAAATAAAAAAATTCCTTCAGTAGCACCTTAAAGACCAACTAAGTTTTTATTTTGGTATGAGCTTTCGTGTGCATGCACACTTCTTCAGATACACTGGAAACGGAAGTGTCAGGCCCTTATATACAGTATATACACAGAGGGTGGTGGGGGTGGGTGGGGATGGGTGATGGGTGATGGGAGTGGTAAACCTGTGGATGGCTGTTAACGGCTGCTGATGGCTGCAATTAGTCCTGGGGGGGAAAACAAGGGCTGAGGTGCTAAAGAAAGCTTGATCATGCATAATGAGATAAGAATCCAATGAATAGAGACATTGGATTCTTATCTCATTATGCATGATCAAGCTTTCTTTAGCACCTCAGCCCTTGTTTCCCCCCCCCCCAGGACTAATTGCAGCCATCAGCAGCCGTTAACAGCCATCCACAGGTTTACCACTCCCATCAGCCCATCACCCATCCCCACCACCCTCTGTATATATATATAAGGGCCTGACACTTCCGTTTCCAGTGTATCTGAAGAAGTGTGCATGCACACGAAAGCTCATACCAAAATAAAAACTTAGTTGGTCTTTAAGGTGCTACTGAAGGAATTTTTTTATTTGGCCAAATTAAGTTTAGCCTTGGGCAGTTTTGCCTGAATCACTGCTTCAGCCTAGGGTGGAACTTGTTCAAGTTTCAGGTACCGGTAGGTAGCCGTGTTGGTCTGACGTAGTCGAAACAAAAATTAAAAAATTCCCTTCCAGTAGCACCTTAGAGACCAGCTAAGTTTGTCATAGGTATGAGCTTTCGTGTGCATGCACACTTCTTCAGTTGTTCACTTGTTCAAGTTTGTTTAGGATACCAAGGGCATCTTCTTTAAGGAATGATGGGAAATGAATAAGATTTCCTCTTGGGTTATCAGATTTCCTCCCTCTTTTAAAATTGCATACAGTATATTTAACAGGATGCCATACTCTGCAAAAGGAAACTGCAATTTAATCTAGCAGATACTATACACAGACATTTAGTTTTTTAAAAGTGGGTGACCAAACAGTGTTTCCAAATGAACTCCCACATTTTAACAAAAGTTATATTCCATTTAATCAACCCAAACCTCTAAAGTGGCTTACATAAAACAATATAAAATATTCATAAAAGATACTGATAAAAATCTTTAAAAACAAATGGACATAAAATCTAAGTAAAACCAGTAGTACACTCCCAGGAAGTGTTCATTAGAACTGCAGCATGAACATCCTCTTTTGTGTCAACACATCATTTTACTCCTTCCTCTCTCCTTCTTGTCTTCATCTTTGACGATCACTTGTAGCCGAGTAAGTTCTTCCATGAAAATGGTTTTCACTGTGAGTCTGTGACTGTGGAGGCCAATTCTGGAGCTACATGTCCTGCCCCATTGGGGACATAGGTTTCCGTGTGGGAGTTGATCATGGTGAGGGTTTGCCAAGCGTGCCTTCCTCTTAGCACGTTTCTCCCTTTCATCCTGAGTTTGAGCGTTTTCAAAACCCATGACTCCTTTGGTAAAGGCTGTTCTCCAATTGGAGCGCTCGCAGACCAGTGTTTTCCAGTTGTCAGTGTTTATACTACATTTTAAAAAAGATTTGCCTTGAGAGTCTTTAAACCTCTTTTGTTGACCACCAGCATTATGCTTTCTATTCATAAGTTGGGAATAGAGTAGTCGCTTTGAGAGACAATAATCAGGCATCTGCACAACACAACCAGTCCAATGAGGATGATGTTGAAGAATCAGGGCCGGATTTAGGTTTGATGAGGCCCTAAGCTACTGAAGGTAATGGGGCCCTTTATATGTCCAGCTGCCCTTTGTCAACAAGAAATGGTCACTGTTGGTAAATTATGCTATATGGTAATTTATATACCTAATAGATATCTAAAGCCATTTGCACACAACAAAATATGTATTTTATCAAAGTAATTGTTGAACTGAAATACGAACAAGTATATTAATAGTGAAATAATTATTAAGCTCTAACTTCAAATGATTTAAAATCAAAAAATTCCTTCAGTAGCACCTTAAAGACCAACTAAGTTTATTATTCATAACAAACTTAATAATGCAAACACATTGGCATTTGGCAATAACAAAAGTTCCTTTAGAAACACAATTTACAAAGACTCGTAATCTAGTCTCTAGAAACTTGCTATAACATGAAATAATAATAGGTGCAAATATATGATGCAAACTAATAATTATAAATAGCAGAATGTAGGCACCCTATATATAGAAATGAGCAAACCAGTGATATTTTAGGGAGCAGGCTAGCAGACGGGGCCCATTACTTACATCACAGGAGCCTACACAACACAAAACAAAACACTGTTGCTCTATGTAGGTTTTATTTTATTTGTTTTTTTAATCTTATATTTTGGAAATGTACATCCAGTCCCCCCCCCCTTAAATTTTTTTTGGGCCCCCAAGAGAGTGGGGCCCTAAGCTATACAGTAGCTTGTTTAGTTTATAATACGTAAATCCGACACTGTTAAATCATTGCAGGAAGCGTGCATTAGAACTGCAGCCTGAGCATCCTCTTTGGTGCCAACACGACCCTCTCCTCCTGGTAACCGCAATTCCTCCGGCCCTCCATCCTTCCCCCTCCATCTCAGCTGCGACCACGAGGGGCCGCTGTGGGGCTCGCTCACACGCCGGCGCCGAGACCCACTTGGCCGGATACTGACCGAGAGATTCCGGAAGAGACGGCGGAGGCGCGGAAGTCAGACGGAGCTGGAGCCGCTCCTGGCACGATGTCGCGGGGGGCGAAGGTAACGCGCGGGGGGTGGGGCGTGAGAGACGGACCCCGCCGGCCATGCTGGTCCCCTGCCGCTCTTTCCCTCACGAAGAGACGCGCGTCGCCCTGACAGGGCTAATGGGAGGCTTCAGGGCTTGCAGGGAACTTCCCCCACCTCTCTCGGCTCCTTCACACGGGCTCATCCCCTAGCATTGGACTTCTGTTCAAGATGTATCATTGTTATTATTATTATTATTGTAGGTGAAAGTGGGGCTTCTAGTCCTTAGTGAAGTGAGTGTTGGGGGGAGGGGGTACCTAGGATCAGATTATCCCGGGGCGACCCCCACTTCGAAATGCTGTATATAGAATCAGGATTGCATCCTGCTTTTCAGGGGCAGATAATTCTGCACAAAGCGGATTGCGATACAAAATGATTATTATTATTTATTACTGTGCATAGCTTATAAGAAGTAAGACCCATTGAGTTCAATGGTATTTACTCGTATGTAAATACGACGCGGGTGGCGCTGTGGGTTAAACCACAGAGCCTAGGGCTTGCCGATCAGAAGGTTGGCGGTTCGAATCCCCGCGACAGGGTGAGCTCTCCCTGCTCCTGCCAACCTAGCAGTTCGAAAGCATGTCAAAGTACAAGTAGATAAATAGGTACCGCTCCAGCGGGAAGGTAAGCGTCGTTTCCGTGTGCTGCTCTGGTTCGCCAGAAGCGGCTTGTCATGCTGGCCACATGACCTGGAAGCTGTATGCTGGCTCTCTCAGCCAATAACGCGAGATGAGCCTAATGGTCAGGGGTCCCTTTACCTTTAAGTGTATATAAGATTTTAACCTAATCTACACTTGCAGTTAGAACCAAGTGATGCCTTGTATTCCAGATTAATAAAGGGGGTGATTATGCACACAATGGTATTTTCACACACACACACACACACACACACACACACACACACAGAGAGAGAGAGAGAGAGAGAGAGAGAGAGAGAGAGAGAGAGAGAGAGACCTTGTTCACATATAAGAAACTTACCAGTTGGGATCAAGCAGTAAAGTAGTGTTCAATGCTCACTCACTCCCCCAATTCTTCAGAGCAGATAAAAGGGGTTGCATGGGGATGGAAAGTCCTATTGCACAGGCAAAAGTCATTGAACTACAGTACTGGGATGTGTTAGTTGGACGCAACCTCTTAAATTCTATAATAACATTATTATGTAGTTATTTAGGTACTAATATCCCACTTTTCGAGGGGAAAGCCACCATAAAGCAGCTTTCTATGTAGCAAAGCTTGTATAAATACAATATAAAAACAGTAAACATGCAGTTTAAAAAACCTAAACTATTAAATTTAAACAGCCAAACAGTTCTTCCAGTTCTGTGACTCCATCCAAGACATGAACAAATATATTTGAGAAGTTTAGGACATGGGGGAACCTGATTTTTCAAAAAATTGATTCCTATAGTTTGAGGAAAGGTGGGTTATAAATAATGGGTTGGATCCAACAGTATTGCTCAGCTGAGTAATTGTAAAGCTTCAGTGGTGCAGGCAGAGCAAGCATTTTCTGCTCAGGAGGGCCCTCTGACCCAAAATGCATAGATTGGATAAACTGAATAAAGAAAAAATTGTGGGTTTTTTTTCTATATAAGCACTCAATTTTTACCCTTACTGCATTAAACACATTATATCTATTGTAAAAGCCATTTTACAAAGCTAATCGGACTTTTTTTCTCAATCCCGCTGTGATTGAGTGGTACCTTGGGTTATAGTGGTACCTTCAGGTTACAGACTCTGCTAACCCAGAAATAGTACCTTGGGTTAAGAACTTTGCTTCAGGATGAGAACAGAAATCGCACGGTGGCAGCAGGAGGCCCCATTAGCTAAAGTGGTACCTCAGGTTAAGAACAGTTTCAGGTCAAGAACAGACCTCCAGAACAAATTAAGTTCTTAACCCGAGGTACCACTGTATTGTGGTTTATTTTTCTACATTGTTTTTGACAAGACAGGTAGAAATTTTGAAAGCAATCCTGTGTATGTCTACTTCTGAGTAAAGTAAAAAAATCCATTAAACCGAGCTGGGCATACTCCCAGTGGGTATAGTAGCCTGAAAGCTGTATTGGTTCCATAGTTTCATTTGCAGTAGAATGTAGGTGTAGAATGTTACAACTCAATAAATAGATGCTTGTATGATTTCGCCTAGCTATACTTTTCAGCTTGTACTTTTCCTTTCTGAAGGCAGCAGTGGTCCTGTGTATGGATGTCGGCTTTTCTATGAGCAATTCTGGTCCTGGAGAAGAATCTCCTTTTGAACAAGCCAAAAAAGTGATGACAATGTTTGTTCAGCGACAGGTAAAGGAGCTCAGAGGGGTGGGACGAACACTAGAAGTTATAATAAACATGAAGCTGCTGTAGAAAACTCACAGCATGATGACATCAGAACAGGGCTAAATTTCACTTCATGTGAAAGGGAATAAGTAAAACTCAAAACAGGCCTGCAGTGTTTTGTTAACTTTATAAACCAGGGGAAATAAGGCAGAAATGAATAGGAAAGAAATAACTCCGATGGGATAGAAGACTGGGGCAGCTTCAGGGGCGTTGAGGCTGTTGCCTCTGCCTGTGGTTTAAAATTTGTTGCACATCCATGTCTTCCCTCAGCTTCATACTTCTTGAAGTTACATAGGTGTAACAGAAATACAGAATGTTTACCCCACTTCTTTGATAATGCATTCTGTTCCACCAATCCTTTTGGTACATTGATTTTTCCTACCATTATTTCAGTTTTCAACTTATGTTAAAACTGCCACTTCTGGTTTTTGTTGTTGTTGTTGGGAGGGGGGGGGCAAAGTTCTGTAACTGTATTTTCTAGCCTCTGGAATTGTTTCCAGATATTGAACTGTAGTTCCCATAACGGTCTGCTAGCTGACCACAAAGCCTAAAATGTCATATAAATATGTTTTATATATGATGCAGATAAGGTAGGAAAAATGAATTGGTAGTAATCTGAAGCTGAGTAGCAAAGTTTATACTGATCGCTTTGTATCTGCACTGACATCTTTTACCATCTGCAGGTGTTTGCTGAGAGTAAAGATGAAATCGCCTTGGTTTTATTTGGCACAGAGGACACTGCAAATAGCCTTGCTAGCGGGGACCAATATCAGCATATCACTGTGCACAGACACCTGATGATGCCGGATTTTGATTTGCTGGAAGACATACAAAATATGGTTCAGCCTGGCTCTGAACATGGGGACAGTATCCTTTATGAATGTTGAAAATCTTTTCACCAGATTACAGTTGCATGGAAGATTGGGAGTTTATATTTTAACTGTGTCTGGAATTGCCACATTAACTAACTCCTAGAGCCCTTATTATTTAAGACAAACTTATTTGGCTCAGTAGGCCAGACTGTTATTTGTCTCACCCCCACAGAACACCATTGACAGGTGGGCAGGACATGGTATCATTATGATGTCAGATGTTGACAGGTGGTTTATCCCTCCCACCTGTCAAAATCTCTTGCACTGCACTTCCCAAGCACCCGACATCCAGCTGAGTGTGGGGTGCATGGCGCTTTGCCAACTTCATTATTGGCAAAGCTTTTTTCTACAGGGGTGCTCAGTTGTGCAGCCCACCCAGCATGAGTTGGGAGAAATGGCTTCACAGGCCAGAGCAGGACTAATGCCGTGTTTCCCACCCCTGATTTAAGTGCCAAGGGACGTAGGGCCCGTCAGCAGTGTCAGCCTGGCTCTGTAAGGTCTGGGTGAAATCCACCCCAGCGCCTAGCTGAGTGTTGTTGTCTGGTGCTGCTGATTTGCATCTAGTAAATAACTTAAGTGTCTACTCAGAAGAAAGCTGAACTGAGTTCAGTGGACCATACTCCCAGGTGGGGCTATAGTGTTTTATCTAGGCAGCCAGGGCTCCTCTGGATGACAAGATCTTTTTGCACCAGGTCAGTGAAGACCTCTTGCTTTTAAAAATTCTCCCATATATACAGAACTCCCTGTGCGCCTTTTGGACTGTATTATAAAAATTATAAATAAAACAGGTTCTATTTACATAGAACATGGGCATGGGTGTAGCCAGGGTTTTTGTTGGGGGGGGGGCAGAACCTCAGATTTATATTGATTTGTACTTATTGGGGGGCAGCTGCCCCCCTGCACCCTGGCTACGCCCATGGGGGAGGGGGCACCACAGAAAGGAAACTAGGTCAGAAGGGCTCACGGTTGGGAAAAGGTTGGGAAACACTGCCCTACAGGGCTGTTATTGAGATGTGTTAAATGCTTTGAACACTTCAGGTGCGTTGAATGTGAAATATTACTGTGATTAGGGCTGTGCAGTAATGACTGTATCCTGGCCAGCATGTATCAAATTGTGTGTTTTTTAAAAATTAAAGTGTCTTTTCTTAATGTGCTTAGTTCTTGATGCTCTTGTTGTTTGCATGGACTTGCTCCAAAAGGAAACAATGTAAGTATATCGGCCCACAACTGCCCTTAAGGATTCTGAAACTCAGTTTTGAAAATGGATCTGACTCCATTTTAGTGTTGGGACATTATCTTACTATGGAAGGAGTGCTTTTGAGATAATAAATACTGAAGGATTCTGACTGATTACCACAAGAGAGATAAAAATCTCCTGTGTGTATTATTAGACAGCTTAGTAAATAGGGCTATTTTGGCATAGCCTTCAGGACATTTTTAGTTTAATTTTGTAAAGGAAGTGTTAGTACCTCTCAACCAGCTTTTGTGGACCCAAATTCACACTGAAATAAAGAACTGGAAGTTGAAGAACAAAATGACATTTACTCTTAATATATATAAAAAGCTGAAAAAGAAAAGTACAGTAGTACCTCGGGTTACGAACGCGATCCGTTCCGGGTCGCAGTTCGTAACCCGAAAAGGTCGCAAACCGAGTGTGCGCTTCTGCGCACGCGCAAAGCGCGGTTTTTGCGATTTTCGCGCTTTGCGCATGCGCCGCTTCTGCACATGCACGGGACACGCGCGCGCCGAAAACACTTCCTGGTTTGCAGAGTTCATAACTCGAACTGTTCGCAACCCGAGCGGTTCGTAAACCGAGGTACGACTGTATTGGGTTTCCCTCACCGCTCTGCTCTGTTTGTTCATTTGTTTTCACTGCTGAAGTTTAGCCACTTAAGTCTTTCATAGCCCATTTTTGAAGTTTGCTTTCAAGTTAATAGGGCACTTGTTCAGCAGCACAGTGCTAAGAATCAGGTCTACGCTAATGTAAAAGTTTTCATTGACTTAAGTGTTGGAAAATCAGAGCTCACCTGATACTGGAGTACTTTCTATGACTGATACCAAGTGAAATATAGCACTTGGTTAATTTCACTCAGTATATTGTAAGAGCAGATGCTTCCCCCAATGAGTAATAAAGGGGGAGAAATAATTAAAATGACAGTGCTATTTATTTATTTATTTGTATTGATCTAACAATTTTATATCCTGCCTTTCCTGACAGTTCAAGGTGGATAGCAAGAATAATAAAGTTTAGCATTTCATTAGAACCTTATACTTTGGTTAAGGTTAATTATGGCTTGTTTAAACATGTCAGCTTACCTAGGAGTTTCCTAGGTCTAATCACATCCCTCTAAAATATGCTATATTGTGATGGCCAAACACAGCAAATACATGACATGCTGTGGATTCATATTAATCATATGTGGCCTTACTAGAAGTATAAATGGCTCTTTGTAAAGAAGCAGTCAGAATATTGCAGCTGTCGAAACACCTGGGCTTTTGAAACTCTTTTATTTTTGCCTTCTCTTTTAGTGGGAAAAAATATGACAAACGACACATTGAAGTTTTTACAGACCTCAGTAGTCCCTTCAGTGAGGATCAACTGGATGTTATCATTGCTAACATGAAGAATACTGGTATTTCGCTTCAGTTTTTGTGAGTGAGGAGAGAACTATGAAATATTATTTCAATGCTGCTCTAAGAAAGGGAATGTCACTTCTCTAACTCCAATGTATCCCCTGTTCTCAGAAAGGCTGGATCTTGCCTGTGGTTCAGCAGTTCTAGACCTCTGGAGAATAGCTGAAATTCTCACGGGCCTCAATTGTACTCATCCATTGCTATATTTCGGAGGCTTTTTTCTGTTTCTGTGCAGGGATACCCATATTTTTTAGCAATTGTAGGTCTGAATGCAAGCAAGCAACCAACCAACTGTTGGAAATGAGGCCCCTTGAACCCAGTGGGGCTTCCTTCTGAGCAGATATGGTTAGGATTGCCCTGTTAATGTATTCAGAAAAAGACTAGGTTGTGATTTGGCTCTTTCAAGAAGCAATATTAAGAAGAAATTATCTTAACTGTCATATGCCAGTGGGAAGAATGATATTTAGACAAGTAGATAAATAGGAACCGCTACAGCGGGAAGGTAAACGGCGTTTCCGTGTGCTGCTCTGGTTCGCCAGAAGCGGCTTTGTCATGCTGGCCACATGACCTGGAAGCTATACGCCGGCTCCCTCGGCCAATAATGTGAGATGAGCGCGCAACCCTAGAGTCGGTCACGACTGGACCTAATGGTCAGGGGTCCCTTTACCTTTACCTTTAATGCTGCAAAATAGACAAAGGTGGCTAAAATAGTATGCAGTTTTATCTCTCCCCCCCCGGTCCTCCACCTTTGCTATGCTACGATCAATTATATAGATAGGATTGTTCTGTCTGATCAGAAGTAAGCTCATTGATTACAGTGAAGCTTACTCCCAGGTTAATATATAGATTTTCATGCTCAATAGCAGACAAGAAAGAAAACTTCTTTCACTCAGCTCACATCGCAAAATGCAAAAATTGGCAAGATGCAGTGGATGAAATCTGAAGGACAGAAGTCCCAAAGGAAGCAGGCAAGCACAGACCATTGTGGTCATTCAGTGAATTAAGTGACTTGAAATGCATGGGGCAAGGAAACTTGGCTTTTCCAATGGGTGCTTCCATTCTTTAGGTCCTTTTATTGTAAGCCAAACACATGTCATGTGAACTGCATATCTTAGCTTCCGTCTTCCTTCCTTTTTCTTAATGGCCATACTAGGAAGGGGTGAATTCTGCCCCAAGAC
The DNA here is from genome assembly GCF_963506605.1 of Zootoca vivipara. NCBI lineage: Eukaryota > Metazoa > Chordata > Lepidosauria > Squamata > Lacertidae > Zootoca > Zootoca vivipara. The sequence goes on along the minus strand of NC_083276.1, from coordinate 87,468,275 downwards.
ATACAGGGAGGAGGGGTTAACCCAGGCACCCCCAAACTTTGGCCCTTCAGATGTTTTGGACTACAATTCCCATCATCCCTCACCACTGGTCCTGTTAGCTAGGGATCATGGGAGTTGTAGGCCAAAACATCTGGAGGGCCACAGTTTGGGGGTGCTTGGGTTAACCTTTTCACACCACATCACAGTCTTTGTGAAAAGTGCCCCCCCCCCAAATATATATTCCTTTCCCTTTTGCCACTTCTGGAAAGAAACTGCTGTTTGCCCCAATGGCCTTTTTCCTCTTGGGGTAATCAGCTGCTTGGGGAAGGGTGGTTTCCATGTGTGGGGAAAGGGTTAAATCACCATTTCCCACTTGCCACTGCTCCAATTCTGATTTGACCTCCCCCCACACTCCACAGCTGCAATTTTAAGAAAAAAAATGATACATTTAACAACATGTATACAGTGGTACCTTTGGTTGCGAACAGGATCCGTTCTGGAGGCCCGTTTGCAACATGAAAAGGCTGCATCCTGAAGCACTGCGTCTGTGCACGTGTGATGCAATTTGGCACTTCTGCACATGCGCAAAGTGCGATTTAGTGCTTCTGCACATGCACATGCTCCAAACCTGGAAGTAACCCATACCGGGACTTCCGGGTTCGGCGTGTCCGTAACCTGAAAAGACGTAACCCGCAGCGGACGTAACATGAGGTTTGACTGTTGTTGACATATAAATTACATCAAAAGATAATTTCATGCAGATGTATTATGCAAAATTCTTAATCCAATTTCTTTCCGCAGAGGAAAATACGTCAACTTTATTTATGAATACTCCAAGTTGGAGCTTTTAAAGATCCTATGCAGAGCTAGTCATGTCACAAGTGACTAATAGTGTGGCAATAAATGAGCATCAGTGTGGGCTGGCTTGCTAAGGTTTCAGAATGACGAATTGAATGTGCACCAGAATAAAGGGAGGATGCAACGCGTCAATTCACATTTCTTTCCTTTCAGGAAAAAATAAAATAAAAGTCATTGAATTGATTTGTAGTCATTCTGGTGAATGAGGGATGTGAATGGAAATTGTTCTTTATTGTATTCTTAGCTTGCCATTTCCAGCAAATGACGAAGACGGAAGCGGGGACGCGGGGAATGGTGTGCATTCCAGTAGGGACCAAAACCCTTTTCCAAGGAAGGGGCTATCTGGGCAGCAGAAGGAAGGCATACAGGTGGTGAGAAATCTTATGCTTTCCTTAGCCAAAGAAGAAGGCCTGGAGGACATTTACACTTTCAGGTAACCTTGAATTGCTCCTGCTTCCTTTATTGGAAACTTTGCTTGTATTTATTTCCCTCCCAGTTTCATGCCCACAGAGGTTTTGTTTGCATAAATTGGTCTTTTTCTCCTTCTGACACCGCAGTGTTCCTTTACTTCATTATGGTGGAACTTGGCTTCAGTGTAATGTTTTAGGTTCGTAAGGCCCAAGCTAGATGCTCAGCAGCAAACCTGGGCCTTAAGAGCACCGGGAATAGCAGTGGACAGGAGAGCTGTGCTCATTATTTACTGATAATATTGGAGGCACCTCTTTGCTTGCAGACACCTGCACAGTAAAATAAAGATAGCTTAAAATCTAAAAACGTGTGTAAGCACCTCAAAGCAAAACCAGCAAGCAGCAACAAACAAAAATAGCATGGGAAAAATAATGCTAAAAATGACAAGCTCTCCTCGCCGCTTTCCTCCCCAATGTGTAATTACAACAAACATTAGTATCCAAACCCATATCTGCATTGGATTTGACATTTTAAAAATATTTACTTTTGTTGATTTTTTATTGTTGGGAAGTTTCATGGCAAGCAGTTCACAATGGGAATAAACACCAGCCAAATGATATAAAATAAGTGTTAAACCAGCAATCAGGAAAAAAAACATCAGCTGTGAAAGTTTATTGTTCATTGCTGTGGCTCTATAAGCTGATCTGCCCCGTAGTCCAGTGACATTATTGGTTCTGTGAAGTGCTGACAAAGGCTTTTCTAAAGGAAAACATCTTCTGGTAGTACAGTACTTCTAAGGAGGTAGTCAGCCAGGCATGTTTTCTTATTAACAAGTTCCATATTGTGGGTGCCATAACAGAGGGCTCTGCTATGCATCCTAACAGATTTTACCTGGGTGAAAAATAGCATGCATTGCACTCCTTGCTCCTGCATCCATGTGCTTTTATCTGGCTGCGGCTCTCAGATATGTGTGTTTCATGGCTGGGATGAGCATTGAAATATCCGTCTCTGTTGCTGATATAACATTGCTGAGGTAGTAACACAATGACATGTTTTGTGATATTGGACTAGTGCTGTTGCCACATTCCATCCTAACTATACTGGTACAAGAAGTGAGTGAGCGTCAAGTGATTCAAGAATTCAGCAGAACTTTTAAAATGCCTGGAAAATAAATACCACAGTGTCATCAAGCTTAATGTCACATGTAACTGGATTCATGCACATTTCTGGATGTGGGAATAGTCTCTGTTGAAAATCACCCTGTCTTGAGATGATGTAAGGTGAAATTGAAGATCTGTCTGTGATAAACATGTATGAGTTAGCACATCGAACACATACATTACTATGATGTGAAGATGTGAAAAATCACAGATAACTTATCTAGAACCAAAACATTTTCAAGACCACAATTTTGTTAAAACTAACCTATTCTTTTCCTGTGGGCAATTAGTAAAATGCTTTATGGGATTCACCATACCGGTATCACTTTTCCCTGTGTTTTGTCATTTAGAGAGAGTCTGGAGCGCCTTTCAGTGTTTAAGAAGGTTGAACGGAAACCTATGGCTTGGCCTTGCCAGCTCACAATTGGTTCTCAATTGTCTATAAGGATTGTGGCCTACAAAGCAGTAAGTTACAATGACCACTTTTTAAATTTTAGCACGATATTAGCATAATTGAACACATGCCAACACTGGTGCTAATAGAAGGGAGGAAACACAGCAGGGATTAATTAGTTGTAAATTCAGATTCAACCGCAGTAACTGATTAGTATAGCTGCCTATTAAATTATTTAATCTGACAGCATAGAGAGATAGAATGTGGTCGTTTTTCATAAAGCTCACTGTCTGGTTTCTGAAACTCCTATTCCCATGGAAAATGCAAGTGGTAGCAGTTGGAGAAACTGCATAGCAATGAACTCCTTCCATATTTCTCTTGGGGAACTTCTCACATTTTCCGGTAAAGTGTTCTTGTATATAGGACCACTGTAACTTTTTAGATCTGCAGTTTGTCTCCTGCAGTCACTAGAAATTAGTTCATTGTAGACTGTCAGTCCATGATTATGTGCACCTGAAATTTCAGGCATTTTTTCAGTGTTTTCTAACTCAGTGTTGGCATATCATTGATGATCAGTAAAATAAATTTCTATTTTTACTAGTGCAGTGCAAGTTGGCTGCTGTCTTATGCCTGGGAAAGGAAAGGGGGCATTTGAATTGTTGCAGTGGATATCTAATCCACAAGGGAGCAATCCAAACCCAAGATTGCTGGGATGAGCAAATTAGGATCCAGTGGGTCTCTAGCTTAGTCAGCGGATTCCCAGCACAGCTCGGCTATGCTGGTGTAAGTCGTATGTCCTAGCTTAGCCAGGGATCTTATGCTGGCAAAAACCCTGAAAAATGGGTGTTGCTGATGTTTGGTGGTGTATGCTGAATCCTAGCTCTGTTCAGCTCAGTCATAAGACCTGGCAACCCAGTGGAACTCAAGATGGGAAAAAGGGTGGTGTCAGTCTCACTCTTATTTTAAAGGCTTGTTTTCCTCTGACAGGCTTAGGCCAATTTAGCTGTCAGTAGTTCAGACTAGGGGTAATTTACTCCAGTTTAATTCAAGATGGCACAAGTTCTTTTGGCTTCCCGTATTTAGGATTGTTCTGCCTGTTAACATGAAATAACTTATCTTTTTAATTTCGATGTCAAGTTCACCGAGGAAAAAGTGAAAAAAACTTGGATGGTTGTAGATGCCAAGACACTAAGAAGAGAAGATGTGCAGAAAGAAACAGTTTACTGCTTGAATGACGATGATGAAACGGAAGTTCAGAAGGAGGATGTTATTCAAGGTATGACTTCTGCTTTGAGCACCAAGATTTTCCTGGGGAAGTATTTGCTTGCAAAAAAAGAGTTAAGAGTCATTAGTGAATTGCATTTAGTGAGCAAGCTCTGGCTTTGGTTTATCGGCAGAAGCATGGAGATGAAGGTAGAATAAGTGAAAGTAACATTGGTAACAGAGGAATTAAATTTTATATCCATTCCAGACAGGAGAGCACTGAATATAGATTTGGGGCATGCATGTTTTGCTAAATACACAAAAGAATTTCTAGGGTATCAAGAGATACAAGCTTCATACAATTATCTGATACCACATTGGGAGATCTCTTTAGAGGAAGCATGTCGTCCTTAGCCACCCCCACCAGCCCTTGAGCTGCAATAGGACAGCCCTGATTGCAGTTTAAAAGATGCTTGGTTGATCTGTATGTTGAGTATGGAGTATGTGTGACAACAGGAGTGACACACACACATGCACACTTTGAATGCACTCTTGAAGGAAAAACTTGAGGTAGGAGGAGACACACCACATAGCTAACCTTCCTTCCATGTCTAGCTCCATCTCTGCTTCTGTCCATAGGCTGAAGGGAATCATGCAGCAGGTTTACCTTCCAACTGTGCCTGTGTTCGACTTTCAGGGGTTCCAGGCAGTGTCTCTATATGGCCCTTGGCTGCTGGTGGTTTGTGAGATGGGAGGGTCCTCTCCAGTTCCACCCCACACACTCATATTTACCAGCAAGGCTCTCTGGTCCTCTTCCGCTCTGCATTTAGGCTCCCATGTGAGAGTCACCCTCCTTTAATAACATAGGAACTGATTCTCTCACTCTGCAGGATTCCGCTATGGGAGCGATATAGTTCCTTTCTCTAAGGTAGACGAGGAACAGATGAAATACAAGACGGATGGGAAATGTTTTGCTGTCTTGGGGTTCACAAGATCATCTCAGGTATGGATGTAAACTTGGAGAAGTGCTTATTGTTCAACTGCTGTAGGGCTTTTTACATAACTTGAAAATTTATCCTAGGCAAAAGAGGTTGTGCAAATGAGTTGCAAATGAGCTGGCTACTTATTGTGGCAAGGGCAGCTGCTATGAGCATCAGCTCCTGGTTTTTAACACAGCCATCACAGCTCACTTTAAGTAGATATTGGTGTGTGTGAGAGAGATCACTTCCCTTATTTCTTATGCCTGAGTGTGAGTGGTGGGGAGAGAAGCATTCTTTTTATTTTGTCACAATCGGGGTTGTGTGTGTGCTGTGAAGATGATTGAAACTGCATTGTGAAATTTTAGAATCCAGAGGAATTGCTGAATAAGAATACCAGCGGTCAAGGGATGGAGCTTCAGTGCCTCTGTGGCTTTTTGCTCCTCCCCATGACAAATAGAAAAGGAACGTGTTGTTTAAAAGGTGCAGAATGAATTGTGCAAAATAAGAAACCATGATGGCCTGTTTAATTTTCACAATTCCCCGAGGTTGTGGAATTCACCCTATCTTGTTGGAAAATTTGGGTGAATGAATTAAATTTGGGCTGCTTCTTTTTGCATTGCACACACAGTCCTGAGTACTATTTTGCACATATTCCGAGGCTGCGGGCATACCTGATCTGGCCACGGAGGACAATCTGAACTGGTGACTTGAACATCACAAAACGATGACTACAACAGGAGGTATCAAATTTTGTATAGCCAGTTGAATTAAGGCTGTAGTCTTATGATGCATACTTGGAGCTACATCCCATTCACTAAGGCCTTATATGTACTATACATTTAAAGCAGTACCATGCCACGTCAGACATTTATGATCCTTAGGGCTCATTTGTTAAGGGTGCTGAAAGTTGTTAAGAGACCCACAGAGCAACAGTTCCTGGAGTGGTTAAGCAATCCACCCCTCTTTCCTGGGAATTGTAGCTCTGTGAGAGAAATAGGAATCTCCTAACAACTCTCAGCACCATTGTTAGGAAATATTTCTTTGAGGGAAGACTTTTAATGTTTAAAGTGTGGTGCAGATAGGTCCTTGGTGTGCTTCAGAATGGAGAACGAGATGAGACAAAAATTATCTTACAAGCCTGCCTTCTTCCCTCAAAGTAGAAGTCACTAACACTGAGAAGTAACTTGGAAGATTTTGGAAACTGGGCACATTGTATTGCATTTCCCCCCATCTGTAGTGGAAGGCATGATGGGAGCAACAGGGGTGAAGAAAGAAGGCTGACAGATGAACTTGAATTACCGAGTGTATGAGGTGGGGAGCAGAGTGATGAGTGTGCTTGAAGGTAGCTCAAAGTGATACCTAGTGCAGAAGCTTTAGCAACTATTTTTAAAAGTCTGCTGGAATATAACTGCAACACTATATTTAGCTGTGGAATTGAATTTGCATGTCTTTTAGACAGTGACTTTTAAGAGTTCAAAATGGCATTTGGACCAGGTCAAAGCTAGCTAACTTTTGGAAACATTCATTCATAGGTCCAGAGACATCGCTACATGGGAAATCAGGTTCTAAAAGTCTTCCCGGCAAAGGATGATGAGGTGAGCTTTACCAACCTGCTGTATCTTTAAATCTCTGACTGTCTGTCCTTGAATCAAAAGCTGCATTTTTCTATTTATTTATTTATTTATTTATAACGTGAAACATGTTGAGAGCGGGTGTATCGGGAAACTACAAAAACAGACAAGTTATTTTCCTTAAGTGTTACTGTTTTAAGAAAACAAACACAAAAATCTGCAAGGAGAATGCAGCTAGAATGTCACAAGAACTAGCACTGGGATATATGGCTTGGATGCTCCTTTTGGGCTTTGATCTTCTTGATACAGATGAGATCTTCCATTGATTTCTTAGTAGGTATGGTGCAGTTGCTATCTAGTTGTTTGCCCCCATTTTTTTTTTCTTCCACTAGTTCTAGCATGACTGTGCAGCATAGCTAGATTGTAGAAGCATTGAGGAAAAATGGAATCAGGGTCTCAGCTCATCCTCCTCTTCTCTGCCACAAAAAATTGAAGGGTAACAGAGTTTTTGTCCAAGGACCGAACTAGGATGTCATGGCACCTGCAGGGCAGTTTTGAGGCCCTGGAAATAGAAAATGTACAGCTCTTCTAGAGCCACTTTCTCCAAGCTCCTTCAGTAGTATCGGGAAGGTTACTGACTTAACTTATATTGCATCCCTTTTGAACGTAGAGCCTGTTCTCATCAAACTTTAAAATGGAATCTCTTCCACCTTTAATAGAAAGAGAAATAGGAACTTAAGAGAAGTAATATCACACGAGGGTTTGTTTTTAAATCTGCAACTTTAAATATAGACACATTTAATTTTGACACGGTGGTGCAGTATATATGAGGGTGCCCTACTTCAGTATGTCTCTTGATGTTGTGCACTGTCACTGCTTTTGAAGAGGTAGAAAAGGTGACATTTCAGTCAGACTGCTGGCTCAAAACCTACCTCTTTGATTTTCCATGACTGCTGCGGTTCCCAGGCTTTCATCGTACTTGCATATAATTGCATCTCTCCTTTGACAGGCTGCAGCCGTGGCTCTTTCTGCCCTCATTCATGCTTTGGATGAGTTGGATATGGTGGCCATAGTGCGTTATGTCTATGACAGAAGATCGCACCCGCAAGTTGGAGTAGCCTTTCCATTAATTAAGAATGAATATGAGGTATAGTGAATGTGCATATGGAACACAGTGCTTAATAAGCATTGCTTTGGTTAAGCACTGACTAAAGTGGGGGCGGACACTAGCTTTCATGTTCTTTTGACTGGCAAAAATAAGCACAAGAAGAAAGGGCATTGTTTGAGGTGGTGTGAGCCGGCGGAGTGTGTGGATAAAGGATGCCCAGTGAAGCTCTGTAAATGGGAAGTGCAGAACTTTTTGGTGATGGCCGTGGTTTGGAATCTTAAAAGAAACAAGCTTGACAGAGCACTATAAGAAACCAATCAGAGTCCCAAATTTGGAAACTGCTCTGTCATAGGAACTATATTTTAATTAGTAGGTAGAAAAAGATAAGGACACGTCAAGCCATTCTCCAAGAAATGCTGAGGGCAGCTTTGTTGAATTTTATTTTAATAATTTCATGAACATTTCTGTTGAATGTGTGCTAGTCTAGAATGTGTTTTGCACTATGTGTTAGATACTACGATAACTCAACTGAAATGAAAATGTTTTTTCCCCCCTTTGACATTCCCCCTCTCTCCTTACAGTGTTTGGCCTATGTACAGCTACCGTATATGGAAGATTTGAGGCAATACATGTTTTCCTCCTTAAAAAACAATAAAAAGTTTACACCAACAGGTGAGCTTTGAACTTTGGCATCATTAACAGAGCAATCCTACATATGCCTACTCAGAAATAAGCCTCTTTCTGAGTTTAGTGCTCCTTATTCCCAGGTGCATGTCTGTACGGTTGCAATATGCAGGACATTTCATGCTGTCAGGCTAAGTTTTCCCCATCCTATACTTGTGCACCTGTTTATTCCTTCCTCCATGTAGAACTTTACTTTTGTCCCTGTTGAAATTCATTTTGTTAGTTTTGGCACAGTTCTCCAATCTGTTATGGTCATATTGAATCCTGATTCCAACTTCTGAGATATTAGCCATTCCACCCATTCAGGTACCTGGTACTGCCCAATTAGGCTCAAATGGCCTCTGGATTTGGCCTGCCAGGCCATTTTGGGAAACCACACCCAATTGTTGATCACTTAACATCACATAGGGAGCTCCCTTGTCTCCAATCTGTGAGGTGCTTATTTTCCCTTAGAAGTCAGTGGGAGAAAATGAAAGGGACTGCATCTGCAGAAATATTTCATGTGGGCACTTGAAAGGCAAGTGAGGATACAGATGTTGGGGTTACCAGTAGTGAAGTTGTAGAGGAAAGTTCCTACCTCAGCTGTGCAACTGTCCTGATCGCAACTGTTTACATTTTCCCTCAGAAGTGAAACGGCTTCCATTGATTTCAGTGGGAGAAAGTAAATGCAGCCTAGTGTTATGAGCACTTTTCTCATTTGAGACTGTGAGGGCAGGGGGTAGTGGGAAAAGTGAGCATGGCTACCGTATCTTTATCTCCTGGATGTATTGAATATTCCTTTGTCTATATCTGATGGCACAGAGGATCAGTTGTGTGCAGTTGACTCTCTGATTGACTCCATGAGTTTGGTTTATGAAGATGAGAGTGAAGGGACCAGCCAGGATATATTTAAAACCAGCAAATTCCCCAACCCTCAATTTCAAAGATTGTACCAGGTAAGAGGATGACCATATCACTGTTACCTTAAAACATTCCCTATTTTTTCCTCTATTTTCCTTCTCTGTTTTAAGCTGTAGCAAAAACAACTTTGTCACAAATGTAATGTGATAAAGTTAGGCCTGTGCATGTGAGAACAACTACCTCGCCCCTTGCCGTTGGTTATCACAGTGAACATTTCTGTATCCTTACTTGCCTTGTAGGAAATAGAGCAAGATGCTTTCAGTCAGTCCCACTAGGGTCTTTGGGGTGTTTACAAATTATGTAGACTGGGGACAGTGTGCTGTATTCAAGTGGTTTTGTGCTATTGCGAAGCCACTGATGTAGCAGCCTGCTTAAATTATGTAGCATTTCCCCCACAAGTGCTTCCTCCACCTGGTTCAGAGCAGAATAACCTATACATGGCCCCTCATCATTTATTTACTGGAGTCTCACAGGAAAATGTGTGGGCAGCATAAAATAATTCAGTGTTTCACTGCTGAAAGTGTTGGACTATATCTGAGAAACTCCTACAGAGAAGCTGGGTATTTTGACAGGCAGGCCTGAGTTAAAGAAGCTTTAACATCCAGCGCTGGGTGGCTTAAATTGATGAAATAGGAAATACAGGTTCAATTCTACCATAGCAATATTTACAAATCCTAAAGTTCTGCCAGCCACACGGATCTCTGTATGCTTTTAACAAAAATAGCATGTAGCACACAGGAGGGCTTCAGTGTTTGCTTGCTTGCTTTTATTTTGAATATTTTTAGGCTGCCTTTCCGTTGCTGAATAAAAATGAATTAGTTAAAAAAAATCAGTATATTTTGATCTAAAATTGGGGAAATTATAAGGGAAATAAGGACCTATCAATGGAACAACTGATGTAAATTGGCCTTTTTCTTGCTGATTTTAAATCAGTTTCATGTAAATCGAACAAATCTGCTTCAGGACAGGGTCCTTACAACTAACAGAAAGGTGGCTTACAACTATCAGAAAGCCATAAAATTCAGTAATAAACTATTCTATTAAACACCAAATTTCATTATGCTTACATTATGTATGCTCGTGCTATATGAACACTTTCACTTCAGATTATTACTTGTAATCTCATATGATTCCAGAATGCCATCTTTCACTGAATGTCACTGAAAGAATGTTTCTCCCAACATAGACCTGCCCATTCATTAAATCTTGAGAACAAATCCTGTTAGTTGTGCTGGGGGCTGCAGAAGTTCATCTTGTGGCAACTTGGAACAGGGCCTTCTCTGCAATGATACCCGTTTTGTGGGATGATAGTCCCTCTGAAATATAGACTGTAATTGTGCTTCCATTGGTTGTTTTTTTAAAAATCTATTTGGCCTGTGATGCCAGTTCTAACAGTTCCTGACTATAGTATTTGTGGTGGAATATGTTTTTATTGAATTGTTTTTATCTTTATTGTAAATTGCCTTGTTTTTGTTATTATTTCAATATTTATCAAAATGGGTTTAAATCAATAAAATTTCATGCCATGGAATATTTGAACTTTGCTCTGCAACAAATCCCATGTTACATTCATGAAAAGCATATTGCATATTAGAAACCAAAGTGAACCCCATGTACTGTGTTTGTGGTTGTTGTTGTTGTTGTTTAGTTGTTTAGTCGTGTCCAACTCTTCGTGACCCCATGGACCAGAGCACGCCAGGCACTCCTGTCTTCCACTGCCTCCCGCAGTTTGGTCAAACTCATGTTGGTAGCTTCGAGAACACTGTCCAACCATCTCGTCCTCTGTCATCCCCTTCTCCTTGTGCCCTCAATCTTTCCCAACAGCAGGGTCTTTTCCAGGGAATCCTAACTTCTCAGGAAGTGGCCAAAGTATTGGAGCCTCAGCTTCACGATCTGTCCTTCCAGTGAGCACTCAGGGCTGATTTCCTTAAGAATGAACAGGTTTGATCTTCTTGCAGTCCATGGGACTCTCAAGAGTCTCCCCAGCACCATAATTCAAAAGCATCAATTCTTCGGCGATCAGCCTTCTTTATGGTCCAGCTCTCATATACTGTGTTATATGTATGTATATTTGTGTGTGTGTGTGTGTGTGTGTGTGTGTGTGTGTGTGCGTGTGTGTGTGAGAGAGAGAGAGAAAGAAAGAGAAAGAGAAACAGACAGACAAACAGAATCACTTGTCCTCTTTTGCTTTCCCATCAGTGCCTACAGCATAAGGCTTTCTATCCTGATGTACCTTTGCCTCCTATTGAAAAACACCTCTCAGACATGTTGGGGACACCACAAGAAGTGACTGAGAAATGCCAGGCTCCCCTTGAGAAATTAAAATTGCTTTTTCCCTTGAAGGAAGCAGATAAAATTAAAGAGCAGAAGACAGCTCAGCATATCTTCAAAGATAAGTAAGTTGGCCTTGTGCAAATTGTTTGTTCCCTAATTGTAATAGTATTCAGTTTCCTCTAGATTTCATTACCTTTGTGTGTAAAGAGATGCAGGTTTTTTTGGTTGGATGTAGACGATGTAGACTTAGTTTCTGTCTTTTGTGCCCTCATAATCTCAAGGACAAAGATGCCTCTTTGCATACGGTAGGGAGGCATGTGTTGCTGTTCTTAATGGTTTTCTCCAGCATAGCTCAAGAGAATGCCACCTTCTCTGTGGCTTTTATGATAGGTGAGGTAGACCAAAAGCATGCTCTGCTCTTGAGTAGACTATCTGCTTTTAATTTTAGCTATCAAGGACCCATAGAAGAGGGCTTTCAGTATCCGTTCCGCAATTGTGGAACTTTATTTCTCCAGAATGATGCCAAATGTGTGAGAGTGTAGGAGCCAGTGTGGGGTAACGGTTAGTGTTTGACGTGGAGACCAGGGTTTGAATCCCCACTCAGCCATGAAGCTCACTGGGTGACCCTGAGCCAGTCACCATCTGATAGTCAAGGTATACCACCTTGAGCTCCTTGGAGGAAAATGGTGGTATATAAATGTCATAAAATAAATAAAAATGCCAATATTTCAGGTTAGACTGTCCTTAGATGTGTGTCAAGGGTGAACTGTTTTAACCGTGCCAAGTTTTACGCTGTTTTTTCATAAGGATGCTATTTTAACCAGGGTTTCCCATTCTAAGTTGTGGGGATGCCGCAAATTTAAATAAGACTACATTGGAAAGAATAAAACAAATCTTGCTGGCCTAGCCTGCTAAATTAGGTGTCTGGATGGAGAATCTGTATGTGCCAGATAGACAGTGTAGTTTCTTTTCACACGAAAAGGGGAAAAGACACTGACATAGAAGTAACTCTACAGTTCATCTCACGTGGATCTTCCTTCTTGATACCCTAAACCAAAAAATAGTGGGTTCAGACCACAGATAAGCAGCCTCCAAGCTGCTGCAGTAACATGTGAATCAGGTCACAATCTCAATTCCTGTTGGAGTCTTCATACTTCATGCAGTACGCTAAATGTGGGTTTGATTTACATGAGTTTAAAACTACTTGTTAAAAATTAGATATTTGGCTTTCGAAAGCAATTTTGATTGAAGTCTAAGGCTATCCAGTGAGAGAGAGAGAGAGGTCTTGCATATTTTTAATTGGGGTTTGTCGTGTAAATACTGACAGCTGCAAGTTGATCTAGCTTTTTTGCGTGTTGATCAAGGAGATGGGTTTAATGACATACAGGTCTTCAGTGTACACAGATACTTAATAGTTATCCATTTCACGACATGAACTAGAAAATTACATTGGAAGGGTAAATAGATTTCCTTCTTAAACATTAAATTTCCATTAACTTTCATGCCAGTTTAATCATGAAAAAGAAATCTGATGTGAATGCATAATATCATGAAAGTGTTAGCGCAGATAGATGAAAGCCCAAGTTGCCATATTGGCAAACTATAGGGATAATACCTCCCCCCCCCCCCACAGGGACCTAGGAAAAGCAATAGCCTTCTCCTGTTTGCTACCCCATTATTCTGGGGTAAAATTTGATTCCTTATTTTCCGATTCCCTTTTGACTGAAACAGGTGTAATTTGTTAGAAGCCCTAAATACATCTGCAGAACTAGAAGTGTTGCTCTTGAAACTATTTTCACAATATATATGTGTTTAAGATATAAATTGCCCTGTTAGTTTATTCCTGAAATAGTTTCTTCAGATTGATAACCTTGTCTTGTCTGCTTCCAGTAATGAAGATGGGCCTAATGCTAAAAAGGCAAAAACAGAAGATGATGAAGGAGACTTTAGGATTGCAAACCTTGCTGAAGGCAATGTCACCATAGTAAGTACTTTTGGCAGATGCTAATAAGTTAGATTGGCTGTCATGGTAAGCATGTCACTCCCTGACATGGGGTTATTTCCAGTGTCCACATAGGCCAATTTCTCCCCACATAATTATCCAATGTGGTGATGGATGGGGAAGTGGGGAAGTGTGCTTGCCTTCATTTGGGTAAGATGATGGAGAAACACACAGGCTCCTTGAAATGTCCCCTTTACTCCCCAAGAATGCCATGCTGGCAACGATAGTTCTGAGACACAATTTAGATGAGTGAGTTATGTTTCAAGATCAGTTCACATTTTATATGTCACTGTTTTGCCCCCTTCACATACCAATGGTCTACTGGTGGAGCAGTGTATCTTGTGAACTACGAATTTTCAGATTGCAGAAGCAGCTGCTTAGATAATCACGATGACGCCAACATGAACTTCTGAGATACAGAAGTTGCATGGGTTGAAAGCCAGGTGTATTAACTAGTCCTCGCATATACCTTGATCATAACCACATTTGTTTGGCAGCAGTATGACCATGGAATCTTATGGCCAAGTGCATAAGATCGTATCCCCTGAACGCAGTCTGTCTGTCTGTCTGTCTGTCTGTCTCTCTCTCTCCCCAGTTGTACCTTGAAAGTCGAATGGAATCTGTTCTGGAAGTCCGTTCGACTTCCAAAACGTTCGGAAACCAAAGCACAGCTTCTTATGGGCTGCAGGAAGCTCCTGCAGCCCATCGGAAGCCACGGAAGCCCCATTGGATGTTTGGGTTCCAAAGAACATTTGCAAACCGGAACAGTCACTTCCGGGTTTGTGGTGTTTGGGATCCAAGGTATGACTGTATATATTCAGAAAATGTTACATATGTTGTAAGAAAGAAATATTGTAGGAGTGGAATGACAGGCAGAGGGACTGGCCAAGCTCCCTGCTGTTCTTCTTTTCTTTGACAAAGTTAATTGCAGTCAAACTTCATTCACAGTGGGTGGGTGTTCCTTGCGAATCTGCTTTTGTTCTTGATACCTGTTAAGGCATTGTTGAGGACATGCTGTCCCTGAATGGATATGTACCAATGAAAGCAAGTGAGCTTATAGGAACATTGGGTGTTCCCCTTTACTAAGTGAGACCATTGATCTAGAACATAGGCTGGAGATGTAACCTTTGCTGGATTATTTTGTAGGTTGGAAGTGTTAATCCTGCAGAAAACTTCAAAGTGCTGGTGAGGCAGAAAAATGTTGACTTCAAGGATGGTAAGTGGATAGGTGTTTGTTTTCTAATTGCTTTTGACAATCCATTTGGGGTCCAGGGATTCTGAGCTCAAAAACCACCAACCCATTTTTTCTTAATCAGCCAAATTCTATGTACTTCTATGAAGACAGCGTGAATTGTGATAAATGAATATCCTCTATACTTAAGTAATTTTTCTGTGCCCAGTAGGAGGAATATTGGTATATATGGAATAGGACTGGATAGGTGTGGCATTTTCATTTATTGTTTATATTACTGGAATTTGACTTTGATTGCTCAGGTTTATTTGTGTACAATTGTAATAGTCTCCTCTTAGTCATCATTTATAATGTTTGCTTTCTCACCTGAACTTCACCAGTACAGTTGCTGCCTTAATTATGTCAAATGGCAGCAACAATACTTTGAATTTTCTAAGGACACAATCCAAACTCCTGTTTGTGGGGATTGATGGGGCCAGTGCCTCAGCCTGGCTGCTTGCCGTGGAAGGTATGTGTGAGTGTGTGTGTGTGGGACACACACAATCAGACATGATTTTGACCCAGTCAGAGTGCCATCTACAGGCTGGCACAGTGATTGGGCCTGATGTGATCATGTGACAGATGTGAGAAGGCTTAATATCCAAGTACCACCCAACCCTCTCTGGCAGACAGTGGGAGAGCTGGATGCATGGGCCTAGCCGGGGGGGGCAGGGAGGGGCAGCTGCCCCCCCAGTCAATAAAAATAAATAAAAAGATAGCAAACTGAGGTTCTGCTCTCAGTTTTGCTAGGGATGGACAAAAAGCCTGTCCATCCCTAAAAAAAATTCTGGCTATGCCCATGGCTGGATGGAGGGATCAAAGCTCCCCCACCCCAGATATAAGAGGGAGAGGAGGGATTGCTCTGAAAATGGTAAACTTAGCAAAATGTTGTTGACTTAGACCACATGTACTTTAAAAATCATTGCTAATAAAATAAATAGTGCATTAGGAACTTTAGTTCTGTAAGACTGGAGTGTCTTTAACAAGCATTTATTAAAATCAGCTCAGTAGATGGGAAACTGTCGGCTCACTAGCTGCTTCTGAAGTGTCTAATGTCTTTGCTTGAATGGCTTGGACACTTAGTGCCAATTTACCTTCCGCTTGTGGAATGCTTTATAATTACAGGGTAGATTGTGTGGGATATGGTCTACATACTCATTAAGGAAAAGAGATTGGTGACATTCTAAAGTGTTCCCATTCAGCATATGAGTGTGTTAATTTAAAAGTAGAAAACCCGAGAAATAGCTTTGGATGTAATGAAAATACAGTATTTTAACTTCCCAAGTATTTTTTTATTTTTATTTTTTGGTGAAACTGTTTATTCTAACTTCATCTTATTTACGTCAGGGATGGAGATGGTGAGATCCAAAACTACTCCTGCCATAGGCAACTTTTGAGAGGTAGGTGGGGCCACCCACCTGTCAATCACCTGCCCATCGCTTAGAATGATTTTTCCTTTCTGGATATAATTTGGCACATCTTGAGTTATAGTTCCTTTTTCTGCCACTACGTAGTGATTCTTCCTTTTCAGTTTGGCCCCATGGGTGTGCCTGCCCCACACCTGACACCCCATGGTTCAGGGCAACTGAGATACCTTGTAGGCCTACTTCGTCCTTTGCCTATTCAAAGCATGAAAACACAAAAGAGAGATAGATGCCGCCCAGAAAACCTGTACTCAGTTTCATTTAAAGAGTGCACATACACACAGTCCTGTACATAATTATAATAAAGGTTATGTGCAGTAAAGGGGAGGAGTCTGCTCATGCACAGAATCTCAGCTTTCTGAGGGAGGGGAAAAATTCTTGAGGGAAATAGCGCTGAGGTGGACAAATTAATACATCAAACCTTGTAATTATGAGTTGGTGCTGCTGCTATTAAGTAGTAGCAGGTCACAATTTGGTGCATTTTACCAAATCGTGTGAAACTAAGGTGGCCAGGTGCAAAGGGGGACAGATCTCTTGCGCCTTTAATAGTTTCCTCTTCTATACAGGTATAAAGGTGTATCCGGTTATTCTGGGTGAGAGTGAATTGGCAGGCTCTCTCTTGAAACATCAAATCTCCCACTTAATTGTTATTCAGGCCAGAGGATGTCTTTCTCTCCCAAGTCTTTTTCTCAAGCCGAAGTCCCGTCAAGACTATTCTGCATCAGTTTCTTTTTTCTTCCTATGGGTGAGTGATTTGTCAGTGATGGCAAATCTGATTTGGAAGATTTGGCAGTACATGCATTTGAGGTCGGAGATCCTGTTGGCCAACAAGTTCCATTTCCTTGAACAGAGGACCCTTTTTACAAAGGTTGCAGTGACCCTGCAGACTCTCAACATCCAGACTTTGTGTGCTGGTTGCAGTCAGTGTCAGCCTTTTTTTAAATACAGCATTGACCACTTCTGTTGTTTCAGCAAAGTCCCGGGAAGCCCAAAGCATATATAGACCCCAAATATTTGATATTCATTTGATGCATTAGAATACTTTGATGAACTATTACCTGAAATACTCTAATTTCCTTTACGCCTTTGGCCTTGGACTCTCTCTCTCTCTCTCTCTCTCTCTCTCTCTCTCTCTCTCTCTCTCTGTGTGTGTGTGTGTGTGTGTGTGTGTGTGATGGAGAGAATGAAAAAAGAGAGTAGGGTTTCTAGCTAGATTACATAATTATTTATTTGTTAATAAAAATATTTCTATACTGCTGTATCATAAAAGATGAAGTGCTTAACAAAAAGCATATGGGTCAAAAAAAGCCACATAGAAAATTAAAATCAAAGAACATCAACTAATTGCTATGGAATGAAGTTTTCTTAATTGCCTGTGTCTACTGCTTGCTGGCGTAGAAAAGTCTTCAGCAGGCATTGAAAGGTTACAACAGAAGGACAATCTGTATTGACAGAGCATTCTACAGGACTGGGCCGATGGCACTAATGACTCAGTTTCTTATTTTAATCCTCCTTTCCTACAGTCATAGGAACATAGGAAGCTGCCTTATACCAGATCAGAATATTGGCCCATTTAGCTTGGTATTTTCTACACTGACTGGCAATGGCTCTGCAGAATTTCAGACAAGGGTCTCTCCCACCCTTACCTGGAGTTGCTGGTGACTGAACCTGGGCCCTTCGGCATGCAAAGCTGATGCTCTACTACTAAGCTGCAGCCCTTCAGTCTCACTCAAACTCCTGGGGAAAGCCATTGCATGCAGCTATGTGGGTTATTGTAATACTTGAAAGCAGATGGAGCAGAGAGCTCAGGTAACTGCCCACATTTGCTTGTGGTTGGACAGGGCCATCCACCTCCTCCCTTTCGCTTTGTTGGAATTGGCAAGTGTGGGGACATAAGCAGTTGCCCTATAACAAGTTGGGAGTGGCTCTCCATGTTTTCAGGCAGGACCTACCTGGAGATCTTGAGAATTGAACCTGGGGCTTTCCACATGCAGAGCAGATGGTTTGCCCAGATTTACAGCCCTTTTCTTGGGTCATATGAGATCATGGGGATTTGTATGTTGTGTTAGATTCAGATGTGCTAGTCGCTCTGCCTTATGTTTCTTGTTTATTTCTAGTACTGAATTCTACTGCTTCATTGAACGATTCAAGCAGATTTTTAGTCCCAGGGGAGCTATTACCAAAAAAGTGCTATCACTAAGCAGAAATGGGCTCAGGTCTGTTTTCAGATATCTGCTAGTGTCATAGGAGAGAAACCAGGTTGTTATTTTAATGGAGGGAAAAGGTCAACGTGCTAGGATAAACTTGAGAATTATTTGAAGCTCCTTTCTCACAATGAAGACTTCTATTACACTTTTTTGGTGCCTGGGGTTTTAATTTAACACATCAATGAAGAAGCAGCGCTCCAGAACTAAGAGGTGTGGGGAACAGCAGGGCTTAATTTTTATTGTTGCAATTTGTAAGAAATTAGAATATTTTATGAGAAACTCATTAGCCATGAGAGGGGAGGGCAAGGGGAGTGAATTCACTTGTGGAGCTGAAATTTAAAGTTTCCATTGATTTGTACATTTATTCCAGCTTCTTGTTGAAGCCAAGCTTTCATTACTACTACTATAGTTAGTGCCAGCTATGTGCCTTGATACTACTACTACTACTACTACTACAACTACAAGATAATAATAATAAAACTGGATTGTGAGATGCTGAAAAGGATCTCTCCCTATACTAGGTGAAGGGGCGTTAAAATGGTAAATGCAGTTCAGTATAAACAAGTGTAAAGCGATGAACAGTGGGGCAAAAACCACCCAATTTTTCATATAATCCAACATACCACTCACTCAGATGGCTTTAATAGCAGATGAGACAAATTCACTGAGGATAAGACTGCCAGTGATCATAGCTAATCATGATCAGTGGCTACTGGTTGTGATGGCTATATATTGCCTCTGATTCCAGTTTCTGGGGAGACATCTGCCTGGCAACTGTGAGAATAGGATGCTGGACTAGATGGGTCTTTGGACTGATCCATCTGGGTTCTTTTTAAGTTCTGAAGCTTGTAGATGAATGATAATGGACCCAGTTTACATTTAGGTGAGCTATGGTTAACCAGCTGAAGGTAATTTAAAAACTGTGTCCCAAGGAAATATAGAGTTACTTAGTGGCCTCTCAGCATCTCTGCAGCATTAGAATTGGTGGACAGGCTTGCATGCACATGCCAAAACCCCTTTTTGTTTTTTAAGCTCCAATTTTGGGAATAACTTGTGGATTATCATTTGTCCACAGATTTCTGTCCCCAACCCTCCTCACAGACTTATTCTCAATAGGAACACAAAGCTAATGGTGTGGTGAGCTCTTTCAGACTTGAAAGAAACACTGATCTCTTCAGCTCAGCTAGGGGGCTCTTTGTAGATCCTGCTTCCTCTCAGACCGTGCTGGCACTAGATTCTATCCCATGTGCAGAAACCTGTCTCTGCTTATGGATAGGTTTCCCTACATTGGGGTCCAATTATGTATGCCCATATATCCATACAAGGACACATTTTAGGAATGCACATTCTTTCTAATATTGTATTATGATCATTCTTGTCAGCTAATGGGCCTTGAAAGCATGTTTTCAGTTTCATTTACATTCAAGGATGCAGCAAAGCTTTTGAGTTACCTCGTGTCCTCGGAGATTAATAAGTTGTAATGACTCCTTCAGTGATTATGTATCTTATTATCCCATTAATGGAAGTTGTAATGACTCAGTTCAAATGCATTGGTGAGTTGTAGATTGCTTAGGCTGACATAGACTTCTTGTATTCCTTACAGATAGAAATTAAACATGTGCTAAAACATCTCCAGAAGCAAAATATGTGTGGGGTGTGGGGGTGTTAAGTTCTGCTGCTTAAATCTCATCTGCTCACATCACAAGTAACTTTAGCTGATTGGCAGGTGAGTGGGTTGGTTTTTTTTGTGTGTGTGAGAGGTGAAGCCTGGTGAGCCAAGATTGGCCCATAGATTGGAAGTTCTTCATCCCTGATTTAAGATCTTGAAAAAAGTTTTGTTGTCTACCACTTCCATAATAACATGAGAAGAGCACTGCTTGATCACACCAAAGAACTGAGTTCCGGTGAGTTCCAGCTGAAAAAAAGCCCTGCTCTGCATGATAATAAATTTATCAAGCTCCAGGCACACATGTATGTCCTTTGTTCTTCAGCATATGAGAAATAGGCTTTTACTCAGTCTCTTTCAGAGAGCCTCACATCTTCAGTTTTTAAGAGATTATTAGTGTGACCTTTAAAATGTTTGCATGGCATCCAAATGGCATTTTAAATTGTCCCGCTCCCCAAGGGGTATCTAATGAAACTGAGAATTTTAAAAATCAGGTTTTTTTTAAAAAAACCATTCTTCAACCACCTCACAACACTCCTATTTCATCTTATTTATACTGTTGTTTCTGTTTGGGCTATAGAAGTGTAAAGTGCAACAGGGCAAAATATACTTAACTGGTATTTCATATGAGCATCATTTTTATTGCCGATAAATGTACATGTAAAATGTGATAAAGGTCTCAGTAACTATTGGTCAGGACTTAATGATCAGTATCCCCTTTTGATCTGAGCCTTTACTGGCTATGTGAAGAGGAAGAATTTCCTCTAGGAGGTGTTGCCTTCATTGATTGGCTATGCCATGTCTTTCTACTTTCTACTCGGTCTGTCTCAATTCCTACTCCACCACTTTGACCCAGTTTTGTCTTGCGTATGATGTTTCTTTCATGAGATACTAACCTAGTAAAAGAAGGAGAATCAAAACGTTATCATCAGTATTTTGGATCCTGTATTTTCTTTCATGAACAGAAACAGAATTCACATTTATGGAACAAGGCTTTCCCATGTCTCACCCACAATAGTTTGGTGTGGAATATTGTGCCTAGGGTTTGCAGATGGAGATGGGAGTTGGTGGAAAACACACACACACACACACACACACACACACACACACACACACCCTTCTTCAAATGAGCAGAGAAACAACTAAACAACTTGAGTGCCAAGCTGTTATCTTGAGTGCGGGGGTGGCACCTTGAATAAAATATTGTGGGGGCCCAGGTAAGTCCCACCCCTCATAATCAATCACATGACACAGTGCGCACACACCATTTGATTGGGAATGCCCATCGACTTTGTGGGGGCCCCAGCCCCCTCAGATATTTTATTGTGGGGGCTGAAGCACCCATGGCTCCTATGCATGAGTGCTAGCATTTTAATTACCACAGCTTTTGCTAGTTTTACAGCACCAGTTAATAGACAGGCTCAAATCTTTATCCTGTTTCCAACTATAGCTACTTGGGTTTGCCTATTCTGCTTTGCACATCTGGATTTTATTCTATGGGCTCCTATTTAATAACAGTTCCTATATTGTGAACTTCCAAAATCAGATTGGGAAAGATCCCGAGCTTCCCTACCCTCTCTCCCTACGGGGTATTTTTGACAGGACAGCGTAGCCATGATGTCAGGTGGCCCAAGAAGCCTTGCTTTGGGCAGCGATTCCAGTGGGGCTTGCTGTAAGCACTGATCAGTGATTGGCATGTAAACAAAAAGACACCAAATTCAAAAAATGCAGCCTTTCTGATGCAAAGGAAGAGTTGGGAGCGCTCTGAAGAGCATGTTCCCAATTCTTCTTGGTTTTTGTTGTGGCTTGAAGTTTCCTGCACCTGTCTTCTTGTACGACATTAGGCATGTGCTAGCTAGCAGGCATGTGATTTCCCCCAAACAGCCTGGCAGGCCAATCTCCAAGGCCAAATTAGGCCCACGGGCCAGAGGTTGCCATTCCCTGCCCTAAATCAAATAAATTATTGCCACCTGCTGAAGCCCCTGCTTCCCATGTCAAAGTTCCAACCTTAGTTTTAATGCATATGTAGTTTGCACAAGATACACATTGATTCTGCCTTATGGGCCATTTTTCTAATTTTCTGGTTCTTGCCTTTTAGTTAGTCAGCAGCTGATAAACCACATCCACCAGTTTCTGGAGAACAAGGGGCATCTGTATTATATGAAGAGCATCGACTGCATAAAAGTTTTCCGAGAGGAAGCTATTAAGGTAATGCGCATGTGGAAACTGCACTCATTGCTAGAGAGTAGGGGGATGACGTGGCTCTCCATACTGAAAATAAGCATTGTTAACAGTTGAGACAACATCAAAAAGGATGCACAGAATTAAAATGGCTATGGCATTCTGGAGGCTTAAAAGACACCTTGGTGTTATATATTGGCCTTTTGGCCTCTTCAGAGTTTAGACCAAGTTCCACTGGGGCTTTTCAAATGTGGAAAGACAATACCTCTGACCTGTTAGATGAAAAGGAAGCTGTGCAATTCCCAAATAACTTCTTGAGTAAAGCAAATCACAAAAAAGACAGTGTTGCTTTGTGAAATGTCATTTCTTTAGTGACTCACTGTGCATTAGAAGTTCGCTTCTAAGTGAGGCCAGATAAATGTGCAGTGGTTTGAAATGTTACCCCCCCCATTTATTCAGGCAGAGTATTATGATGAATTAAGAATATGGTGTCACTTGGGTTTCATGCTAACTTTTATTCATCACTGTGATTCCTTTGTTATCCTTGTTGTTTCAGCTGTCAGAGGTGCAGTGCTTTAATGATTTTCTGCAGGCCCTGAAAAAGAGAGTGGAAGATAAAAATTTAACTGATTTCTGGGAGACTGTAATACAAGGTATGTCAGACATTATTTACAATGAACGGTGCAAGGGGGAGGAGAGGAGTGAAGCTTAGAGGCAAATCGGAAATTGCATGATTGTGCTCACAATTCTTTCCAGAAGAATGAGTAGACTGAATGCAGACCTGTAGTACATCTCTGCAGAGAATCTATATTAAAAACATGGTTTTTATTTTATTTTATTATTTTATTTTATGTACAGTATGTAGGGTGTGTGTGTGACAGAGATCTGGAATGCATTTATTTCCTTTTTTGTTATGTCCCCCCCCCCAATTATTTTACTTACCACTTCGTCCAGTTGTATCTATTTACCTTACTTTGTAGATCTGGAATGCATTTGATTTTTTTCCCCTTGTGTGCCATAAAATGGGATACAAAATAATAATATATACGAATTCATCGTGCCATGTGCGAGTCCTGACTAGTGTCATTTGAGTTAATGAGGTTTAACTGTAAGCATAAAGGAGAAAGAAAGCGGAGCAATGAATTGGAACTAGTACAAAAGGTGTTCACGTCAGGGACTGCAGAGAATGGTGGCTAATAGCTTTGTTTAGACATGCACTAGCATTTATTTCTAGTTATGTATTTATTCAGCTATTTACTCACAAAAATGTCCAAGCGGTGCACACAAAGATTACAAAAGTATACAGTGTATAAAATCAATCATAAAAACAAGCCTCATGGGTTTTCATTTTAACTGTTGATGTAACCTTTGACAAGTTACTGTATCTCTCTGTCCTGGTACAGTGGAACCTCGGTTTACAATTACCTCTGTTTATGAACGCCTCCATTTACGAACGCCGCAGACCCAGAAGTGTTTACATCCGGGTTCCGCGGAGTCGGCTGCGCAGCTCGCTTCTGCTCAGCGTGTGCTCTATTGGCGCTTCGCGCACGCGCAAAAGCGTGCCTTTGGGGAGCGAATGCCTCCGTTTACGAACACCTCCGTGGAACGGATTGCGTTCGTAAACCGAGGTTCCACTGTATCTCCTTTTGTGAAAGGGGAGCATTGGTTTTGGTTAAGGAAATGTTGGGATATACTGCACAGTATGTAACAGTGTGTCTTTATTGCAAGACACTAGCAAACAAAGTATTGTCTAGTTGTTTACCATCGGCATATGGGATTTGGCCTTCCTTTTCCATACAAACCCTTTCCTTCCAGCATCCCTTCCTGTTACTAGGTCCTATGTGAGGTTCCCTACCACCACTGCTGCTCTCCTTCCTGGCATTTAGTCTCCTTGCATCTCAGTCCCCCTGTATTCTCTGCAGCACAAACCTCTTGCCATCTTTAAAATGTTTGTGAAGGTTTTGCTCCTCTTCTTCAGGCAACGTGGAGCTGGTCCTGTCCATGGCCCATTCATGAGGTTTTTAACCTCATGTTCACCACTCCTTAAATCTCAGCTATCCTGACTCCTAAACCCTTATTCTCATTTCTTCCTATCTGAAGGCCCTACACGAGATTCTTATGTAAGCTAAACATGTTAGTCAATCTTATATTACTCATCTGTCCCCGCAAAAGTTATTCGGTAAATATTCCATCATAGTTACAGTAGCTCAGTTAGTGGTTAAATGCAGCTTATAAGTGTGACTTACATGAGGCATGGTGAATGTGTACAGGGACCAGTTGTTAGGCACATTAACTTCTCAAATTACACTTGACATATACACTTGGCTTAGTTCAACATCACCGTATGCCATGTAAAACCCGCTTTATTCATTTTTTCTCTCCAGACGAGCAAAATTGGTATAACTCAAAGTCATCTTTCTGGTATTCTAGAAACTAGTTGGTCCAGGGAAAAGCACACACCTTGAAATGGTTGTTTTTTAATCTATCACAAACATTCATTAGTTGTTTGTATACACCATGGTACCTGAGTTTTTTGGTACCCTGTGGACCTCAAAAAAGCATTGTTTTCATGACTGTAAAATCTTCTACTTCCACTCGGAGAAAATTATAGTATGGTACTTGTCTTTCGTTTGATTATTCTTAGATAGAATTTCCTTGATCACCAAAGAAGAAACCGAAGGAAGCTCTCTGACAGCTGAAGATGCCCAAAAGGTATTGGATAGAGTGCCTTTCTTTTTTAAGGTCAGAAATATGTGGCTTACAAGGAAAGGTTTCTCCATTGGAATTTCTGTCAGTATGTAGTGTGGCGAAGACCAGGTAATGTTCTTTTGGGTGTGCAGATTGTGGAGTTTGGGGGGCATTTCCTGTGCCACCTTAAGCAGCAAAATATCTTGGTACAGCTTCCTGTATGCTTGTGCACAGATGTGCATTCATGGTAGCAGGTCTCTATCTCCAGCTGCCCAGTGAGTCCACCAGCTATTTTGTCCTCCCTACTCCATGTTCTTAGGCCATGCCCCCACATGCAGCAAATTGAGATGGTAGAATTTGGGACTATACCACTTAGATGGAAGGTGTGGGGGTGCCATTTTAAAATGTTACTGTACTAGATAAATAATATATCCTACTTGCATATATTATCTAAAAATTTCTCCCTGGTACTCTAGTTTACTATATGCAGGGAGCTTTTTACATAGGGAAGCATTGTGCCCCTGCATTCTAAAGTGGCAAAAGCTACTCTTCTACCTCCTTTCTTGCTGATTCTGCTGAATATTTTATCCAGGCATTGAAGTTGATTTATTCAGCACATGGAAAGCCATTTCCCATGTAAGCTTGTATCCCACTTAAATGCACTGTGTGCCATGATATATTTGTATGTAATGCTAGCATGTGAGCAGGACAAGTCATCTAAGTCACTGATCATTCTAAGTTGCATGAATGGGACAGTGCATGAGATAAATCCATTTACATGGGTAAGAGCTTACCCTTTGGCCCACATCTTGTATTGACAGGGACTTTAATTCCTTTCCTTGGGAGAATTGTTCTCTCTAAGGCAGTATATTCATGAAAGCGCACAGGTGGGGAGCGTGTTCCTCTTCAGAACACAGAGCTGCAATGTTATAAGAACAGCCCTGCCAAGCACAGCCTGTCGTTATCTCAAGGAAGGTAATGGATTTCAGCACAACCATTACGTGTAATTTTGCTTCTGCATAAATGTAAAACAGATCTTGTCAGGAAAGAATAAAAATCAACTGCTGATACTCTGTGCCTTCTTGATGGGAAATAAAAAGTTTAATTTTGTTGCTAAGCAATTTCTCATCCTCAGCGTCTTCAAGACTCTGATGTGTTGTTTACATCTAATTTAGTGCCGAGATGCCACTCTAGAGGCCTTGGAGCAAATATGGAACTTTCAGAAATAGCATTTTACCTTAATTAACTATGTAAAATGGGATCTGCTCCAGTGGAAAAGGGCTTTTAAATTTGACAACTTGCTTTTACTTCAATATTGCCTGTACAGTAATGGTTTTACATCCACAGTGTCAGGGAAAGAAGCATACGGGGATGATGTGTTAAGACTGTGCAGTCTTCTCAGTTGATTAACCTTAGCAGATCTGTGATGCTTTCTGCTTCAAAGGCCATAGCAGCCTTAAGTTAAACACTATGTGTAGAGTAACATTTGTCTGCAGCTTAGAAAACACTCACCTTTGGACTCTGATGCAACTAGAGCAGCCATCATACATTGTGATTTTTTTTATTTGGGGAGCTGCAGTTAGAGCATTTGTAAAAAAAATTATGTTGCTGGGAATTTGAATTGGATTAAATTTGTGACTTTAAAAACCTTTCTATGCTCTGTGGCTGTGACTCATTGCTCAGTTTGGAGATCTTAAGTGGTTTAAAGACTTTAGCCCAGGTTGGAACGGGCCATTTTCTGAGTATCAAAGGTTGCAATGGAATCATATAAGAAACTGCAGAACAAAATTGAAATTTGGAAGTTTTAGTCAAACATAATTTGCTAGCATACTTTTACACACTGATTTGTTTGTATTGTATTGTGACTTCAATATTTATTTATTTGATGATATTCAATTGTTTTAAAATTTGTTCTAATTTCATTTCTTCCACTTTCTATTATTATTCAACGTTACTGTAATAGATAATAAAAAATCACAATGGAATTCCCTATTGACATTTGAATAACTGTTTGTTTATAGTTCTTGGCTCCCAAAGAAAAGCTCACGGAAACTTCACCAGTGGCAGATGATGGCGGCGGCGATGTTGATGATCTGGTAAGTACTGTATTTTAAAGAATTATTCCAACATGATTACTTTAAGTAAGTGGATTGTACTGGAGGATGGTGCGGGTGATAAATATTCATGTTATTGTGAAGTTTCTTACATTTCCGTATCTCAGGGGTGGGGGAGGGGGCAGCTGGTGCAGTATGAGGCAGACCCAGCTCACTAAAGCTGCTTTATCTGAGCCTTGGTAACCCTACCAGATTTGAATCAAGAGGTCATAAAATATTTTCTCATTTTATCAGGCAGTGGTTCTCAAATTGTGGATCAGGAATTAAGATAGGGAATTAATGGATCACTCCCCATTCCCTTGCAATAAATGACTTAGGGTCAGGGTGTTAGTAGTGTTAGTTAAGAGTGATTAATGTTGGTTGTCACCCTCTACCTGTAAGTTCCCTGTAAAGGCTTAACATTTACAGACCTCGCTTCTCTAAACACCCTCTGTACCTGTGGGAAAAGCTGCTGGGTCAGAAAGGATTTGGCGTTAAGACTGAATCGAGCCTTCTTGCTTTTTTTGTTTCTGTAATGAATGGAGCACTGCCATAAACTGTATTATAGTAGTAAATCTCTCTTACTTAAGTTTTAAAAGGCTGTACATATTTTTCTTCAATAACCATCGCTTTGTACGTGGCCGGCCCAAGCTTTAGCCTGAAATTGATGGCCCCATTTTCAATTCTGCCATTTTGCTTTTGCAGCTGGACATGATTTAAGTGGATGGACAGCATCTCAGAATGGGATCTGAAGATGTTTCGAGGCCCCAGAGAGAATGACATGGGTGGTAAAGAAAGGTGTGACCAGGAAGTCCTGTGTAGATACTCCAACCCAGAAAGAGGGCACTGGCTCCAAGGAAATCTCCAGGATGGTGCAAATCTTCATTTTCTTTAATTCATCACAAGTTACCAACGCAATGCATTGAATTTTACCTGCTCAGTCTCCATTTAATAAGACAGATTCACATTCTCTAAAAGCAGATACCTGTTGTTGCCATATGTTGGCCTTTGTTATAGTCACAAGAGATTTTGATGCCTTAACCTCACTGCCTGCAGAGGGAATGCTATCAGAATGAAATCCCAATAGACTTCGTATCCAGAAATAAGTGTGTCTTTTTGGCATACTAACATAAATATTGTCTGTTCATGAATGCCGTAAACACCTGAAATACCAATGAAGAATTTAAAAAAGATTCCAAAGATTTGTACTCATAAACTGCAACCCAGAAAAGCCTCTTGACTTGCAAATGTTTATCTGGTGAAGCTCATGGTTTATGTTTCCTTTCCAAGGCAGCACCTTCCAGGTGAATCACAAGCCAGTTTTTATACACAGAGGTGTTTTGTTTTGTTTTGTTGCCAATTCAGAGTTTGCATATCTATGCCTTCAAATGGTTAGAAGCAGCTGCTGAACATCCCACCCTACTGCTCTGTGGGTTCCTTCATCAAGCCCTTTCTATTTGTCTTTTGTAGCCAGCTGTGCTCTAGTGTTAGTTGTCAGCAGTTGAAAGGAGTGGATGAAGCTATCGGCAGAGGACAAGAGTGGGAGCCACAACGGCTGCATCCTTTCCCCCTGACTTGGAGCATTTAAAGTCACAACCACAGCCTGTGGTACATACATAGCATTCCTCCTGATGTTGCCATACACGGTTCAGATCAGTCATTTAACTTCTTTCATCTTCCTCCTCACATTCCTCCCAATCCCCAATTTCTACACCCAAAGTCAGGTTTTTGCCCTTAACGATCATCAGTTTTTAGCTGTCTTGGTTAGTTTTCATAACTAACGGTGCACCTAGTTGCCATTGCCACTGATGCTAAAAGCATGGGGTAGATGTAGGCTGGCTTGATGCAGTGTAATTTGTTAAACCCTCTGTTGTAAAGATGATATTGTTGCTATAGAAAAATTATATATTAAAAGCCAAAGTATGTTTAGTAGGAACCTTGTCTTGTCATTTCTGTACTCTGTGCAACACGGCTGCTTATTCATAAAACAAGGGTATCTTCTATCCTCATCACAAGGAGGGTAAGTTTAAGGGCACTTAAAAGCCTCTGCTTTCCAAGTGAGGGCATGAAAATAAGCAGAAGGGGGGGGACTTTTTTAAAAAAGTGGCTTGAGTCTGTCACCAGTTCTTTGGTGTGGTGATTGTTCTTCTCTTGTCATGCTGGTCCACTAGTAGCATTCATCACAGCAAGTGACACAGTTAATTTACCTACAGTTGCCCATCATCTGAAAAAAAAACCCCATGATCCTTGGAGAAAGCTGATGTCTGGAAGGGCTCTTGTTTATCTTCCCTTGCCACAGGATCCAGTCACATCTTTGCAAAAGGAGGCTCCTGGGGTGAGCTTCCAAATGCTGATGGACTGTGAATTGACTGCCTTAACCAGAAGATTAATATATCAAAGTGTCTGTTTTCTTTCATAGTTGTGATTTTAATGAACAGAGATGTAATCAATCAGTTTATTTTAGATGTATTGCTAGCCCCCTTTTTGGGGGTGGGGGGATTAGTCTATTAATTGTTTGGCTTTCAATCAATTAAATCAGCAATCATTCTGAAAGTTAATGTATTTTGCGGTCAGAATAGTGGGTGGACTGCAAACTGCTAAATATTGTGTAACGTTCAACTGCCCTGCTGTTAGCTCTGTGGCTGCCTTATGAAACTTTTGAAACTTCTGCCAAGAGTTTAATAACTAATCAAAGAGGCAGCAGTAGTGCAGCGGCTTTAAACATGGGACTGTGGTCATGGGAGATATTTTCTGGCCGCAAGAGAATTGCATCCCAAGTCTGAAAATCTTGCTGTTGGCTACAGGTTTTGAGAGCCTTATGTTTCTCACCTACAGTGGTGCCTCGCTAGACGAATGCCCTGTAAGACGAATATTTCGCTTAACGAATAGATTTTTCTAGCGGAGGTTGCCTCGCAAAACGAATTCGTTTTGCGAAAAATTCGTCTAGCGAATCGAGGTTTGGTTTCCCATAGGAATGCATTGAAATTCAATTAATGCGTTCCTATGGGCAAATAAATAAATAAATAAATAAATTCAATGCATCCCTATGGGATTAGCTAGACGAATTTTTCGTTATACGAATTGACCCTTGGAACGAATTAAATTCGTCTAGCGAGGCACCACTGTATTTGCTGACCTGCAGCACATTGTAGCACACACAGCAGATCCATAGAATTGTACTTTTACGAAAAGGCTCTCTAATAGCCACCCAGACAAAAATGAGAGATCCGTTTTTTGCAGATTTGGCTTCAGGTTCCGCCACCCTTGTGGCATCAGACAAGCCACTCATTTTGCAGTCCAACTTTCCCACGTGTAAAAAGAGTGATAGGGTTGTTCTGAGGATTCACGTGTAAGCCACTGTGAATCTTCTTGAGTTAAGCAAAACCACAATGAGCTGGAAAATGTTCCCTGATATGCAGTAGACCCAAACCAGCTGTTCTAATTTCAACCACTCAAGAATGGATTCAGGACGTTATGTGAACACAGAGACAGATGGATACTGCTCAGAGCATAAAGCTGCAGCTCGGATGTTTTGACTTTCCACATATTTCTCTGACGGTTATTGGCTATATGCACGTGCTTAAAGCCTTCAAAATGAAATGTTAAAGGCTGGAAATGGATCCATTGTCTCACTTCTCCCATCTCCTCCTGCTGTCATATAGGATGAGAAACAATGAGCAGTTTACTAGTTGCCATAAGCTTTGTGTCTCGCTTTGTTTATTGGTGCCCTGAGCGTGCTGGAATTGTATTATTGGCTGGGCAGTTGTGCTGTGAACGCCTTGAGAGGAGAGGCATAATTTATATGTACTAATAGAACTTGCGAGATAGTCACACTTATCTCGGGCTCAGCAGGCCGCCAAGCACAGAATATGGTTGTGAGAATGTTGCCTGTTATGTTCCAGCAGAAACACTTAAAATTGGGTTCTCTATTTTTATGAGGTTTCTCAAAGGCAGATAATTTGTTATGTGTGTTAACAGGGGTGTCAGTAATTGGTGTTTGAATGACTCTGGGTTTTTTAATGCCCAATATCTCAATCAATAATGTGCATGGCAGGGGCAAACATGCCAGCCTTGAGTTGTTATAGATGAGCTGGGAGGTTTTTACAAGGGGTTTGGCCTTCTCCGACTGAAAGCAAGAGCTGCCTTATATTCGCTCTCTGTTTTTGTTGGCTTGTTCTCTGCTGTCACCTCCCTATTTATTGGTTTTATTTATTGGCTGGCCTTCCTAGCACACCTGTTGCCTTTCTTGTCCTGCACAAGTGCTCAGAATAAGAACAGCCCTCTATGCAGCAATAAGAGGAGGAGGAAGGGCAGCTGAGACTCAGAGAAGCGTTAGCTCTTCAACAAATACCAAACACAGTGGTACCTTGCAAGACGAATGCCTCGCGCAATGAAAAATTTGCAAGACGAAAGCGTTTTGCGATGTTTTTGGTGACTCGCAATACGAAGTTTTCTATGGCCGTGTTTTGCAAGACGAATTTTTTTGCGGTTTTTTTTGGCTGCGTCAAACCGCGCTTCGCAATACAAAATTATTGCAAGACGAAGCGACTCACGGAACGAATTAATTTCGTCTTGCGAGGCACCACTGTACCGAGAATTCTCAGTGTAGTATAGTGATTAGAGGCTCGTATTCAA
Source organism: Zootoca vivipara (assembly GCF_963506605.1). NCBI lineage: Eukaryota > Metazoa > Chordata > Lepidosauria > Squamata > Lacertidae > Zootoca > Zootoca vivipara. The sequence goes on along the minus strand of NC_083276.1, from coordinate 87,436,629 downwards.
AATCCCTATTTAGCTAGAAAATTCACTGGATGACCATGGACCAGTTGTTCTCCCTTAACCTGACCTACCTCACAGAGAAAATGGGCAAAGAAAACTATATAAACCGCTCTGCTTGGAGAAAGGGGCAGGTTAGAAATGCTGTCTATGGAATGACAGGTTGACTCCAGCTCTTTACTTCCATGGCAGGGGCAGACTTTGGTGTTTCGAATTTCAGCTGCGCCTTGTGAGAGACCAGAAGTCTGTGCCCCCCCCCAATTTCTGTTCTGCACATGCACTGTGTCATAGTCGTGAAGACCTGTAGTGCCCCCCTCAGCTTGGTGCCCAGTGCAGTTTCCTAAATCCACTTCTGATCTTAGATTTGATACCCCTCACTTTGGAGTAGAAATTCCTTCTGGCATGTGGGTGACTTAAATTACTGAAGGACAAGAAAAAGTTAACAGCACAGCCTAGATACAGGTAGGTAGCCGTCTGAGTCGAAACAAAATAAAAAAATTCCTTCAGTAGCACCTTAAAGACCAACTAAGTTTTTATTTTGGTATGAGCTTTCGTGTGCATGCACACTTCACCAGATACACTGAAACAGAAGCCACCAGACCCTTATGTATATTCAGAGGGTGGGGGGTGATGGGAATGGGTGATGGGCTGATAGGAGTGGTAAACCACAGCCTAGAATTCATGTGCAGGATTGTTGTGATGGTGGGAGCACAGCGTTTCCTTCCCTGCTACCTTTCTAGGTGTTTTGGGTGATAAAGAAAGCTATTGGCACCCAGCAATGCCCATCCACAAGAAAACATTTTTTTAAATAGCCTACTGCAACATGTTTACAAGGATCTTGCGACAGCTCAAGTATGATTCAAAATGGAAGCCGCAGGCGCTGGTTTCTTCTGGCTGCGTTTGCAGAGAATGTCATTACATCTCTTGAAGAGGATATGTGGCGGTCTCCACTGAAGGAGGTGGTTTTTAGGTCCTTTCTTAAAAGAAGTCAATTTTATTTTATTTTATTCAGATTCATAACTATAGTTTAACCTGAGTAAAACTGATTCTTCTATATATTACCGCTGTGCAGAGTGAACACATAACTGAGGTAGTTTGGTGATCTTCATTTCCTGTGACCTTGGGAATGCAATTTTTTTGATGTTCAGCATCCTAGCTTGGCAAGCGTCTCTCCACATGGATTAATACCATGTGAAATAAAATGCATGCTGGCTGAACTTATATGCAAATGAGCATGCAAGTGCCATGATTTACGCAGTACAGTCATGTGATCTTTGCGAACGAGAGAGCAGCATTGGCAAGAAAAGCCTGGGCGAGTCTTTGATTCATTGAGACACTTGGTTTGCATGGTGTCAGTTCACGCTGGGTTCCTTAGCATCATGCTGCATGGGAAGAAAACAGTTTCGAGGCCTAATTTGAATTTATAACAATAGGCAAGGGCCTCAGATATAAAGCTATTTACATTTAGAAGCTCTGTCCTTAGCTAAACCCAGGATGGTGAAATATAGCAAGGGACTCAGAACAATGCTGAGTTTTACATATCAGTCTCTCTAATTGTGAACTTGGGCAGTACAGTTTACAATCCTAATCTATTTAACAAATTTCAGAGAGGTAACTGTTTAGTCCCTTGCAAGAAAAAACAACCAAGAGTATTGTGGCACCTTAAAGACCAGCACATTTATGGCACAAGCTTTTGCGAATTTTAATTTACTTCATGGTTAAAGGTCTCCAGTGGGAACTGGGAGTTCCCTTTCCTTTTGTATATAGAAGGCAGAAAAGGAGGCTTGTTTTGGCCTGGAGGTCCCACTATCCATCTCCAGGCAGAATAACACATTCACATAGCTTCTGATAGGGCACCCCAGGCACTTTGTATTTTTAAAAATAAAATCTTTATTTGTATCCTTATAAACCAGGCAACCCCAAACTACGGCCCTCCAGATGTTTTGGACTACAATTCCCATCATCCCTGACCACTGGTCCTGTTAGCTAGGGATCATGGGAGTTGTAGGCCAAAACATCTGGAGGGCCGTAGTTTGGGGATGCCTGGCTTAGTGCAACTTTTGGAAATGCCATCAAAGAAACAACTATAGAGTTAGTGTGTGCATGATGTAAAAATCCTCCAGGAACCAATGGGGGAAGCAATGAACAGAGTTCTGCACACCTGAAGCAATGAACTTGAATAACTGAAATGCTTTTGTTCCTGCCTTGCTCTTTATCAGTAAGGGGGCAGGGAAGAGCTCTATCTCTTAGTGCCACATTAATCTGTGAATGTAGCACTACCAGCTTTTGTCAGAGGTGACGGTGGGGAGACATGTGGACGTGAAACAAGAGCATCTGATTGTATCAGTGCATTGCAAAAACTTTGATGGAAATCGTAGCATCGGGATGATGTTTTGTGGAATAGAGCACAGATCAGACACTGCAATCAGAGAGAAGCAAAGAGGGCATTTTCATCCAAGATGTCTCTGATGTAAAAGGGTCGCCCTCCATTGTTACTAGTAAGTGTTATACCATTAATTGTTACAATAAAAACACAATAGTGAGAACTGATGCTGTGCCAAGGACAGGAAAGAGGGGGAAAGGAAATCATCTCTCCTGTGTCCCTCTGAACTTTGGTTCAGGAAAACATTCATTCCTCCCCCGAGAGGTGAGGAATCTGGAAGGCTAGAGATCTCACCTTGATCTGTTCCATTTATAACAGGCGGAGGGGTAGGCATTAATGAAGTAGGCTGGGGAAGTTGGTGCACAGAAACCTCAACGCTTTTGGGGAAAATGCTAGAGTCAAATATGAAGAATGTGGCAGTGTTTAGACTAGGCAGCTGTTTGTGTACAGCATCTAACCCAGCCTTTGCTAACTTGCTGCCTTCCAGATGTTTTGAACTTCAATTCCCATGAGGCCCAGCCAGCCCTGGTGGGAGTTGTAGTCCAAAGCACCTGGGGTTTGTGTCCCAGGTTGGCAAATCCATAACCTCAGTGGGATCAACCTCAGTCACTTTTTAAAAAATCTGCTGAGTTTATCTGCGTGGTATTGATGACCATTTTACATTGTTTTAAGTATACTGCTTAGAGGGCTTTTTAAAATTAAGCAGTTTACATCATTTGTTTTAATAATAATAAACATCTTTCTTTGCCCCACTTCTTGCATAGGCAAACTCGGCCCTCCAGATCTTTTGCGACTATAATTCCCATCATCCGTGACCACTGGTCCTGTTAGCTAGGGATGATGGGAGTTGTAGTCCCAAAACATCTGGAGGGCCGAGTTTGCCTATGCCTGTTATAGGCAAACTCCTGCAAGTGATAAGGAAATATATAATGCTGTGTTAGTGTTAACAAAAAAAAGAGCCCCGTTGGGTCAGACCAAGGGCTTATCTAGCCCAGTATCCTGTTCCTCAGTGACCGACCAGATGCCTTTGGGAAGCTCACAAACAGCACATGAGGGCAGTAAGCCATTTCCCACAGTTGTTTCCCAGCAAACTGCTATTCCGTTGCAATGAAGGCACTCTAAAAAGACACTAATGTTGTGCTATGTTGCCATTCTTCTGACAAAAGCATTTCTCTTGTGCTTCAGCACATGTTGAAAACTAGTCTTGGTCACACAGCAGAAAATTTTGAAGGCTGTTTTGCTACACTGTTGGATGCACTCAACAGGCCCAGCAGCCAGGACGGATTGTCACTCATATGGAAGTCTCGAAAGCAGCTGCCACAAATCGCCAGCGAGAAGCAGCCAAATGTATTCACTTTCCTTCTAATTAATCTCATTTCTGAAGACTGGCACTCTGATAAATTGGTGGCTGTTTCAGTTTCCCAAAAGTTCTGCGGTAATTGGTGGGCTACTTTTCCTTGAAATTTCTTGACATCTGACCAAAAGAGAAGGGGAAAGAATTTCTGTCTTTGCATTCTCTCCACCTCCCAGTCTGCTGCCCATTTGATGCTTTGGTCAGTACAAGAAAATCTGTTTATGGAACATTTATTCTGTCTGGTTTGCACAAAGTTTGCTTATTCAGCTTTCATTCTGATTTGTTTGTGGACCTTGCAGACCAATCAGATGATTGGTATTCCGCACTTTCCAGTGCATCTCCCCATCATTTCATCATTTTCCTTATTGCAAATAGTCTTTTTTTTTAAGTGGGTATGTTGCACGAGTGCTCCAAAACCACTTTAATTGTGCAACCTGAATTTGCTGGTATGCTTCTGAATCCCACCAACAAAATAGCAACAGCCTGGAAGCAGCCAAAGTGCTCCTTTTAATGCTTTGAATCTTTTTTTAATTGTGTTTTGTTATAAATGACAATCTTTTATTTCCTTAACAAAATTCCTCAGAAAACCATTTACACAGGATCTTATAACCCGGCAAAAGGATGTAGAAATGAATCTCCATTTCGTTCTCAGACTTGGATGCCCACCAACCATTCGCAACAAAACCCGAGTCCTTTGTCACTCCTGATATTTGTGCTTTGATGATCTTTGTGCTTACTTCGATCTATATATGGCTCGGTCTATCCCTCCTGCACTTCAAGAATCAATCATCTCTCCCTTTTTGTTGGTATAAAGACGACTATTTGTAAACAAGTAGACAGCAAACATATCCACTAGCATTCACCCAAGCACCCCATTTTTAGGGCTCGTCCCACCATGAAGTTGTCCGGTTGTGTATCGATTTTCCTCATCTTTCTGTGTCAATAAAAACAATATTGAGCTTCTGTCCGGGAAGTTGTTGGATGGGGGAGGCTACAAAAGTGTCTAGGGGAAGCATTGCTCACTTTCACTCCTCTGCATAAAAATAACATCCAACTGGTGGCAATTAGATGGGATCAACATAAAAGATTTTTAAAAACAAAAAACATCAAGGGTAAATACCTTAAATGAACTTAATCACCAGCCACCTTATACAGAATCTAATGACTGTGATACCAATAAATAGAATGTCAACATTTATTACAAAAAGGTAAACTATTGTAGCAAAGGAAAGGCAAGATTAAAAAAAATAAAAGAAAGCATGAATACCAGATGTACAAAATCTATAATACAAGAACTGAAATGGATGAATCCATATGCAAAACCTATATGAAAATAGTACATCCACAATCTATGAAGAAACATGCAGTGATATGAATAAAAAGTGCCAAGGAAGCGCAAATGTTCTTTGTATATTGTGGACATTATTTTGATATTATTATTATTTTTATTTATTTATACCCCACCCATCTGTCTGTCTGGGATTTATCCATCCCAGTTATTGTATTATAGATTTTGTACATCTGGTATTCAGTTTTGGGGATTTTTGCACTTTGCCTTTTCTTAAAAGTTTCAATTTTTTTCCTATGTACTGAATTTTGTTAATATATTTATGTCCATCACAGCCATTGAATTTTGCTTATATGGACAGATTATAAAATGGTTACCCTTGACCTTTTTATTTTATGTTGTTGCCTTTAATAGTCAGGGATTCTTATTTTTCCTTCATTTGGTTTGTTACAGATATTTAGCTAGGATTGTCTTGGAGAGAAGAGTTTACCTATCTTCTTCCCCAGCGGTACAGAATCTGTGGTCCAATGGATGTTGTTGGATTCCAGCTGCCACCAGCCCCTTCTGTCAGCATGCACAATGTACAGGGATGAAGGGAGTGGGAATCCGGCAACAGCTGGCCACCACTTCGTCACTTACCCCTATAGCCACAACTTCGTCATTTACCCCTGTAACCTGCCCCTTCTAATTCTTTAATTGCACCAAGTATAACAACTGGGAGATGAACAGTACAAATAGTTTTCTCACTTCCACAGAAGTGAGTTCTTGCTTTTTGGTCAACTGTAAGCCAGCTGAAGTAAGAAAACTTCACCGTTTCATAAGAAGTTGTGAAAGTGAAAAATAAGAAATAATCCTTTTATTTGTTTTTAAAGATACAAATTAAAGGTAACACAGCAGAACTGTCAAAGCAAGAAGGGAGATATGAGAGAAAGGAGATGAACATTCTGTAAGAAATTTCTTTGTTTTGGCTAAATCATATTGTTTCTTGCCTTGATTCCATAATATGCATTGCGCCTCCCCTGTGCTACATTAAAGGAGGAAAGAGGGAAATAAATGGTTGTGCTGCTACAAATGTTCCCTCTGTGGAAGCATTCCACCTTCAAGCCCCCATCTCTTGTACGCTGTTCTGGCTGTTCTTCTGACCACCACCCCTTTGAGCTATCTGCAATGGGCATGTGGACAGGGGGAGAGCAGGGTAAGGGTTTGTTAGGTCAATCCCACCCAATTGTTTAATTTTTTGCTTAGTAAAATTCTGTTCATTAGGAAAAAGAAGGGGGAAATGAAAGGAACCCTTCTATGAACCAAAGGGGGAGGAGGGTGTAAATTTTTGTGTGTGTTGGAGCACCATTATAATTCCACCACCAAGCATGCTGAGAATAAACTTGCAACCTCTCGTAGTCTGCAGCTTTGGAAGCCATGGCTGCAAAAGCGACTTTGTGGAGGAATAAATCTGAAAACGGCATGAAGGATCCTGACACGCAGTAACTGGGGACAGCCACTGTACCAGACCAGAAAGGTCAATATATGGGGGAAGACCATGAGAGAGCAGCACTACAACACTTTGGAGAACACAACTGAGGGACCGATTTTTAAAGGTCTTCACTCATTTTAAGGAAAGTGTTTGGTTCTCTCTCTCTCTCTCTGGCCACCCTTAAAGCCTCAACAGTTTCTTCAAACTCTCTGAAACGAGATTCCCCCCCTGCCGGCATCAACTTGTCAAGGAGAAAGGGTTAGAGGCTTGTACAAGAGGAGTCCTGTTAGGAGGCATAGAAACGGGGAGAGGCGTGGGAACTGGAGACAGACGCTTTATGTCGTATGGAAAACATGCGCACATACATATTATAACAAAGCTTGTAGTCCAGAAAGACACTGTGGTATCCACTAGGTAGCACGGCTAGTTGCACCCTGGGAAGAACTTTTGACAGTTTTCAGTTCAAGAGGCTCTCCATTCCTCTTGGTCATGCTGCATCAAAACTTGCTGAGGAAACCAGATTCTTTCTTTTCGGAAGGGGAGCACAGAGTGCCATTCATTGTCAGGAACGGATGTGCTTCACCACTGATTCTCACAGTGCCCCTTGAGGTAGTTAAGAGTATCATCACCCCCTCTCTGCTCCCAAGAGTAGGAAACATGCTCAAGGCTACAAAGCAAATCCCTATCCAAATGAAGCTAGGGGGGGGGGGGAACACCTCTGAATCTGCAATTAACTCCTGCTGCTTCTTCCCATCACAAGATGATCTTATGGCTTCTTCAGTCTGCGAGCTTCAAGGGAATGTTGCCCCCCACCCCATATAATGTGAAGGGTACCCAGCTTCATATTACATCTGATGGGTGCTTAAAGCTACAAGCATGGTTATCTTCCAGCTAAAAAACAACAACCCGACTGCTTGTAGGATGGAATCTGGAATCTGATTCGTATAAACGTGTGTAATGTAATGGGCTGCTTTAAATGATGGTGACAGGATAGCCCCCCCAGTGGCCTTAGTGCTTATTCCAGCATCCATGAGCTTCATGTCTGATTCTGAACCCTACCCAACACAACCTCTTATTCCAAGAATCCCTTCCTAACCCTATCAGGGGCTTGTGTGTGTGAAGCAGGAGGGCAACATTTTTAAGGGAAAGAGCTACACAGGCCTCTGCTACAGCTCCACACAGAATGGTCCCTACCTGGGACTGTTTTTCCTTAAAACCAAGCAAATAAACATAGAAGGGGAGATGCATGCAACCACATTTAATGTTTTAGCCCAGCTCTTAAATGAGCAGTGTGGGATTGAGACAGGCAGAAGCCACTAGTCCTGTGCATTCCCAACAGATGTTGAATCTGCCTTCGGTGACTAACTGTGGGGCTCATCGACAGTACCTCCCACACTCCCTGTAAAATGTTTTCCTTGGTCAGCAGTCATGCCACATACCAGGTCAATGACGAGCAGTTCCGATTGTGCCAATTAGCTTTTTGTAGACTATGCCATTTCCAAGATGTCAGGACAATTCAAGGCTGATTCCACATGACGCCAATGATCGGAACTGTGCACTGCATAAAAAACCCTTGCCTTCCCCCTTTGCACTTTGCATATTCAAAGGGAATACCCATCAGAACACAAGAAACCCTAAATATGGCCAGTCTTGTTCAAACTATGTAACTGGCTGCACTCAGTCAAAAAGGAAACTGAGCCTCTCCAGTTGTGAGACAAAGACAACTGTTGACAGCCCAGTCTGCATTGTTCACTCATGTGTCAAACTCTAGGGTCAAATGAGATGTGATTGGAGGCTGATTTGTACCTTTAGAGTCAGATCGGCTGCAATCATGCTAGAAACTGCTGGGGTAGAGAGTCTGGTTTTCAACAGCAAGCAGAAAGTGTGCATAAGGGGCACCCTCACAGCATAATTCCCTACAGCCTCTGTTCCAGGTACTTTCCCCTTACCGGTAGTTAGGTTCCTGTGTCAGAACTGAGCCCAGCTGAGAGGAGAAAGGCTGCCGTGGGGCAGGGAGAGAAGGGTCTGGACTCCCCATCTTCACCCACCTGCCCTCTTTTTAATTTCAAAATCAGGATTCTGCCTTGGTTTCTAAATGATAGCAGCTCTTCTGGGTTACTGTTAAGATACAATAATATATCGCTCTCATATTTAGGGATGGGGTGGGTTTTTTTTTTGCCCCAATGGTTCAAGTTAATTAAGACATGGGCATCCTGGCTGACGTTGTACTTTCTGGGTGGGACTAAAATGGAGCAAAATTGTAGGGGAGGAAATTCCAATGAATAAGAAAGGCTTTGCAATATTGTCAATAAATTAATTAGCACTAGTCACACATACTCTGTATAGTTGTCCATATTTCATTTATTAGGGAAGAAGCAAAATTTCACTTCCTTCTGAGACGTACAAATTGGCTTAAATTGTTCTGAGGTGGAGAAGATCATATCTCCCCCAACAAGCCGTTGTGTGGTACCCATTATTGAAGCAATGTTTTCAGTGGATTTAGGTAGGTAGTAGTTCTATTGATATTGGGCTAAAACATCTCAGCAAAATTTCCTGATTTTTACATTTTTTAAACACATTTTAAAAATTATTATTATCATCAGTAGGTCACAGATCTGAACTGGTTTTTTGTGGGGGTTTTTTGGCATCCTGATGGTGCAAGAGGTTTTTTTTGGGGGGGTGTCATTTTAATTTCCCTACCTTTCCCCCAAGTTGATGTCCAGAGGGTTTAAAGTGACTGAAAGAGATAATGAATCAGTAGAAGCATCATGCAAGGATGCAGAGTTGGCAGTGAAAAATGCATATAACATTTATAAATTTATAAAATTGTCTATGGCTCTCTGCTACACATTCAACTCCAAAACATTCTTCATTTAGCCTACGTCACATCCCTATTGACTCAAGTCAGGGATGTGGAACTTGTGGCAAGAGATGATGGGAGCTAAAGGCCAACAGCAACTGGAAGGCAACAGGTTCCCCTTCCCAGTGGTAAAGGGATGGAACTCAGAGTAGCACCTGTTTAGCTTGATCTTTGGAAGTGTGGTATAGGGTATTTTTTAGTTGTCCTTCCTGTTATCATCAAGCGTTTTGTGCTTTTATTGTTATTGTGTGATGGGTTTATGCTTATTATGTATTATCGTGGTGGTTCTGTTTTAGTTCATGTAACCCACCCTGGGACCTTGGGGCGAAAGGTGGGTAAGAAATATTAGTAAAAAATAAAATAAATCCCTGGCTGCAGCTTTTGTGGCTGATAAATACACAGAGCCTGCTGTCACTGTTGCTCACTGCTGCCCTGCCTGTAACTGTTATTCACCTGGAATATTAAGGTCTTAACATCTTATAGGCTTGCTGGGCAGTGCTCAACCTCCATATGCTTACTGAGTTAGTCAATTAAACATATGCAAATCAGCAATGGGTGAGAGGCTTTTTTTCTCTCCTGGCAGAAGTGGGAACCTCAGGAGGAGTGGTAGTATAATGAAGAGGGTGAGGACTGGTGGGAAGGGAAAAGTCAAAAGGCAAACAAATACGTTTCGATTTCCCACTTTGGAAGCAAATATTCCAAACAAAAGTAGCTTTAAGGTGTCCTCTCTGGGAAGCATCCCTCATATGTATCAGATGAGTCACCACTAGTTGTGCTTAGAAAGAGAAGTTCCCTGAAAAACAGCTGGTACATCCAGAAAACACTGATCCCATATACTGCTGAGTTCCTACAGCTGACCTGGCGAGAATGACCAGGGTCACACCCACACATTTAAAACACTCTCATACAACTTTAACCATCATGGTCTCCTCCACCAAAGAACCCCCAGAACAGGCTGCTGAGAGCTACCTGGAGACCCCTCACAGAGCTACAGTTTGCAGCATCCTCAACAAATGGCGGTTCCCAAGATGTGAGTCAGGTTTGCAGGAGGATGTCTGTGTTTGGATGGTACAGTACTGGTCTTTGTGAAAGAGAAGTGGAGCTGATACTATTCCATTGCTCCTTACTCTGTGCAAGGAACCTGTGCAGGCCAGACCACAAGGGACACCACAACGGGGGACGAGAATGGTCTAAGGTGCATTGTATTAAGGGTCCATGATGTCCAACATGGACAACCAGGACTTTTGTGGCAGCAAGTACCATCTAAAGTGGCCACGAGGGAGGGAACAATGAAGGAATACTTTGCGCCAAGCTCCTTTAAGTGTGTCATTCCCTCAAATTTTTTTTTTTGGGGGGGGCACAGGGACCTCGGCTGCTGGGAGTTGGCTCCTGTGCTTCCTTGGTTCCTGCAGTGGACACAATCTTGGGACTTTTTAATGTATATACTGGTATATATATTGTTTTTAAAAACCCAAGCTGAAGTCATGCTGATTATTCGGTGAATTCAGGTGCTGAACTGGTCTTCTGCATGTATCCAGATTGTGATTCGTCACGTCCTGATTCAACCCCTGCCTTACTGATGTGTTCAGGCTGTGGACTCACAATCTAGGTAGATGTCAAGCGTTCAAAGATTTGCTTCAGTGTATGCAAATCTGGTGAATATGCCAATTTGTGTGGATTGAGAAACAACAGCGACAATAAAGATAATCCACTCTAAGATAAGGCAGCTTCACCCGGGATACTTCAGCATTTAGTGTTACTTGTGGAAGTACCTGTGGAGAAGGGAGAGTATTCTCAAATTTATTCAGCGGGTACCCGACAAATATACCAGTGTGACTAGCATGGCTTCTCCCAAAGAATCCTGTTAATTGTATGGTCAGGGTGATGAGGTCTCTCTTAGCCATTTCTAGTGTAACTCATACCACTAGAATTCCCAGTGTTCCTTGCAGAGAGGGACCCATTGAACCAGTTTTACAGTGCGCTCCTCCCATACATGTTTACTGAGAAGTTAGTTCCACTGTGTTCAATGGGACTTGCTTACAGAAAGATGTGCATAGGATTGGAGCCTAAATCCACAGTGTGGATCAGACTTGGGACTTTTATTTTATTTTTTTAGTGCAAAGTTTTGTGGCTTAATAACTAAGTCAGGCATCTCCAACCTTCGGCCCTCCAGATGTTTTGGACTACATTTCCCATCATCCCTGACCACTGGTCCTGTTAGCTAGGGATCATGGGAGTTGTAGGCCAAAACAACTGGAGGGCCGCAGGTTGGAGATGCCTGAACTAAGTGGATGAGACTGTTTCCAGGAGCAGCTGGATTACAGGAAGTAAATTTAAAAGCAGGAAAATCACAGGGGTTTATGAGAAATCACCGATACAGAGGCACTGGAGAATGAGGTGGAAAAGCAAAGTAGGAAATTCATTAGGGGACAATCTCATTTTGAAAAATCTGCAAATTAAACACATGAATAATTCTTTCAGTGGTAAATGTCATAAATCTTCCCCTACCTAGTGCCCTCCAGATGTTTTGGACTACAATTCCCATCAGCCCTAGCTAGCACAGATGCACTGATTGGGGCTGGTGGGAGTTGTAGTCTAAAAAGAGCAGGCTGGCATAAATCATCCACATTGTGCTTTGGACATTGATTCCTACAAAGGTTTGTGGCTCAAATGAATTTGGCCCTCTCTCTGCCAGTGGCAATCCCTCAAAAACACTGAAAAATTGTAGTGTTTGAGGAGGGAGCTAAATCAGGAATTTGTACCTGTTGCATGTTTTTTTTTTTTAATAAAAAAAACCTGGGCAGAGTGTCTTCACTCATATAAAATAACAATAGCGATAAACTGACTGCTGTTTCATCTTGAACACCCTGTGGCCACACAAAATAGCATAGGGCCACAGGATAATTTATGCATTCAAATACTTGAACCCCATGGTTAATACAGTTTAAAATACTCTGGCTTCCTTGCTTCCTTCCTACTCAGTGTCTGTGTGGGTGTTTAAAACCTTACCCATTCATTCATTCCCTTGCAGTAAGGCCAGCTGCTCCCCACCCCACCAGCCTCTGCCCTAGTTCAGTTTTTGTAGTTCTGTATTGCACTTGCTTTGTTGTACTTTCCAGCGACTGCAAAACCCCTTCAGCCGCCTCCCAGCTGTGTGCGCAGCTCAGCCTCCGCCACCATCCTTGGCTGGCCAAGGGCCTATTGTGCTCCTGGTGCAGCTGCAGGGGTGGAGGGTGGGAGGAAAGGCACGTTGCGCCCCCCCCCCTCCGCTTGTGAGTTCCTCTGCCACTCCGCGTTGCATTAAGGCCTCCTGAAATTCCTTTAGCTCAGACCGTCGTGACTCTCATGACGAGCTCTCTGTTTGTGCTAGAGTGGCTTCTCTGTTCGTGAGGCCTCAGGTGGCTGAGTATATGCAAGATGGTATAAGCACAGTGGTGGTCAGACAAGGTGCCCGTGGTGTGGCCAGCTCCCCGAGCCACACTCTCGGCTGGAGCGGAGTTGCTAGTGGCACCACCAGCGGAGGATGAATGGTTAGTCTGAGAGGAGGTTCGTTGGTTGGTCCTGGTCCCTGTTTTTTGATCCTCCAGGTCCTTTGCTTTGTCATAGTTCAGAACTTTCCACTGTTGGTTGACTGCTTGCCACCGTTTAAAAATCCTGTAAACTGAGGGTCCTTCGTGGATTATTAAACCTGTAGAATAAAAAAAGAGTTTTTTAACCACCACTATCCTGGCCTCACACCCTCTCTCTTCCAGTCACCACTCTCTCCCGCCCTCTCCTCCTGGTGCACTCTCAGACACAAACTAACCCTTCTAGTCCTGAAAGCTGTTTTGTCTTTTAAAAAGAGTATTCCCACCAAATGAGTTTCAGGATACCTTTGCTGGGAAAAAATACCACAGACAATGGTTTGTATAACACTTCAACTATGCACATTTATTGTATTATTTCTTGATGGTTGCTTTCGGGTTTTATTAGTACAAACTTAGTTTCATTGGTATTGTTCCTAATAAGCAAATATCAGATAACCTAACAAATACCACATCTACTCTAATCTAACCTCCTCACAACATCCCAACTCCCACACCAAATCCCTCTCAACTGACATAACGGTTGCCCGTCCTATTTAAACCCTCGGCAGGTCACGCCTCCCATGGAATGTTGCTGTCAGTTAACCAGGAGGATAGGAGGGGGGGGGGAAGAGAATCTATTGATTTTTCACTGACTCATCACCACTTAGGGCCAACTCCATGTACATATCCCACCCACAAGTATCCTAGAAAAAAATGGGACATCCCATTTTTAATGCAAGAGAATGGTGGCCATTTTGGTTGCCATAATCTCACACGATTTTGCTGTGTGATCCCCCCCCCCGGAAAAACACTTTTTCGGGAACGCAATCTTGTGTGGTGCTCCCTAACATATGTTTTAGGGTGTTGTGCCCGGAAAAAAGCTTTTGGGGGGAGGGGGGGACCATGGTGTAAGATCACGGCAACCAAAATGGCCACCATACTCTCGCAATAAAAAACAGGAATATGGTGTCCAGGAAGATGACGTCCTGGATTTGGGCTTCAAAATGTTGGAGGGTCTGCATGCCCCATGAACATCTGGGGGCACATCTTGCTCTCATTGCTGCTTAACACAAAGCATTAACATTTGGGAGAATGGTCTGCTCCAAGTCCCATCATCATTCTAAAACAGGCACCCCCAAACTGCGGCCCTCCAGATGTTTCGGCCTACAACTCCCATGATCCCTAGCTAACAGGAGCAGTGGTCAGGGATGATGGGAACTGTAGTCCAAAACATCTGGAGGGCCGAAGTTTGGGGATGCCTGTTCTAAAATGATAAACAGATTTAAAAGACCAACAACAATGTATGGATTTCCTGTCTGGATCAGACCAATCTCCACCTAGACCAGCCTTCTTGAGCACAGACCTTCTCACAAATAGCTGTGACCTGTGAATGGTCTGAAATAGCGAGGATGAAATGAACATCCAAAGCACCCAGGAATTTCTTCTTTGTGGAATTATATTTGCTGAGTCTATAAAGAGGGCACGGCATCGGTCCCCCTGCCCCAGACATCTGGTGGGCTATTGTGTGAGGAGATGCTGGACTAGATGGGCCTTTGGACCAATCCAGCAGCTGTTTTCCAGAAGAGATGAGACAAAAATGAGGTCAGGGCTCCATGGATGCCTCAGTAGGAGCAATGCATTGATTCTACTGACCTCCACACTGCTGCCTCATCCCTCCCACTAAGTGGCATGGACTCTGCTGCCAGGAGAACTGCTGCTGCTATTGCTGCAGCTCTGGCTCGCCCTGGCTAACATGGACATTTGTCAGGGATGATGGGAATTGTACTCCAGCGACACCCAAAAGGTCACAGGTTGCCCCATCTCAGGTCTAAGCCTTTAGCGCAAACGTTTCCCACACCTAATATTAAGAGACAAGTGCAAAAACAGTATGCTAGCTGCCAAACACAAACTTATGCTGTGATTCAGAGGGGCACATGCATATGATCTGCCGGTCTTCCACTATGCCCAAGTGGACTCAAGGACCTCTGTAATTTGGCAGACCACTTTCTTCCCAAAGTTCAACAATCAATCGCAGGAGTCAAATATGGATGCTGAAGGTCAAATGTTTATTGCAGAAGGAATGCCAGCACCCTCACATTTCTGTTAAAAGTCTGGTGAGGAATCCTGACCTCAATTATTTAAGTTCAAGTATATGACCTCAAGAGTGTGCCTCAGCGGATCATGAGTCAGATGTGGAAAATTCAATTCATTTCAGCCTCAAAGCTTATCACAAATATTAATGAGAAGGCTGATTCAAGAGGTTTTTTATTTTTTTTAAAAAATAGTCTGTTTTGCCTTGTAAATTATAAGTGTTTATGATCCCATGCAATTAATAAAATGATGTTGATGGATGGGCCAGCGCATCAACCGTACACCTGTTTTCCTAGATAAATTGGGCTCCAAAATATTTACTATAAGTGCAAAAATAAGTTTGTTTTCCTTGGCAGTTGCTGGGATCCAAATTACTTATTGATTTCCCAGCATTGAGCTCAGGAAGCTGTAAAATTAAAAAGGAACCAAGCAGAGGAGTGGGTGGGAAGATGGAAATAATGCCAATGTGTGTGCAACTGTAGAAAGCTGAAGAGAGAGCAAGGAGGGACTCGGAGAGTAATTTGCAAGAAGCTGTAGGATTTCATCAAAATAAATTTGAGTCAGTTGGAGTTATGCAGATGTTTAATGTTTTCTGTGCAGTTGCTTACTTTTTTTCTTGAGTAGCCAGTCATTTTAATTATTGTTTTGTACTATTTTTAAGCGTTTTTGGATTTCTCTTCGCTTCCCTGATATCCTATGAGAGGAAAGTAAACAAATATGTAAATAATAAAATAAACAGGGATGTGGATCTCTCACGTTATTCTCAGGTGTGAATAACTGACTACATGTGAACATGTCTTCTGCTGAGTCAAATCAAATAGCTTTTCAAGTATGGAAGTAGAGAACTTTTCAACCAAAGACGCCAGAAATTAAACCCTTCCGTTCCAGAAGCCTGCTCCCCCGCTGTGCTGAAAACTGTGCATATTTAAATTTCTCAACAAAATATGCAGAATTTGCCATCAGGTCACTTCAGTGTATCTTGGCAGGAAAAGCTGTGGTTTAAACACATTATGTTTGGGTTTTAAAAAATTAAAAATTAAATGTTTGGGCCTGAGTATGAAGTGTCAAGAGAAAAATATCACTAGGTGGAGTTTGTAGGTTAACCTTTGAAATACACAGTGGCAATACACATTGAAATACAGTACATGTTTCGAAGGGAAGAACTCAACAAATCGTGATGAAAATCTGAAAGCCACACTCTAACACAGTTAATTGTGCTGAAAGCCTATTGAAATCAATGGGCTAAAGTGTGCTTAGCGTTGTGTTGGATTGCCGTCATTAAAATGTCTATAGTGTTGTGTTCTGCTGTACTGGAACAAATGAAAATGAAAGCTGCCTTTAGCTTAATTCTAACACGATCACAATATGTCCTTAGCCTGTTTGGTTCTTGGTATGACGTCTTTATGTGGTTCAGCTGGCTAAAATAATGGATAGGATGAAACTAGTGGGGAATAGATTCAGGACAGACGAGAAGAAGGGAAACTCTGGAATTCACTGTCATGATTGGCTTTGGCACATTCATGGATAATGACTCCAATGGCTACTATGTAACCTTCAGGCAGTACATCACTGAGTATGAGTATGTCACTTTCTGAGGACCAATGGAGGTGGGAGGCCAGTGCCTTCTTGTCTTGCTTGTGGGTTGCCCAGGGATATTGCCTGTCCACTGCAGGCAACACAATTCTGGACTAGATGGACCTTTGGCCTCATCCAACAGAGCTCTTATATTATTGGAACCAGTTTGATATGGTTAATTAACAGCCTCTCCAGATGACCTACTTATTGAGCATTCACTCGGATTTGCTAGTACAAATTTGACAATATCTGGCCTTTATTGAGCATTTGTTCTGATTTGTTTATGGGGTGGTTCTACAGCAATGAACCACGCCTTGCATTTATTTTGATTGGCTTGTTTTTCTTACACATCTTTCCATTAATCACTGATCAAACCCACACTTTTCAATGCATTTTCCCATCCTTTTCCTAACCACAAAAGGTCAAGTTCTTTTTTTAAAAGTGGATTTCTTGTGCTAGAGATTTATCATCCATTTTATTATTTGTTTGTTTGTTTACTGTTATTTATTTATGTACTTATTTGCTTGCACAAACCTAAAGATTTATATTACCAAGCCACATCACCGCACAAATGTGCAGGTGACACTGCAGATGTGACTGTACGTATCATTGCATCAAGAGCTGATTTACTGATGTGCACGTCTGCTCCTGCACATTGCTAAAATAATCCTTCTTACCCCCGAAACTAATATTTATACAACTGTACATACAATCACAACAAGATTGCTTTTCTTTTCTTTTCTCTTTTGGCAGTGTTTCATCAATTCACTCAACTGCACAGGTGCACCAGAAAAACATAATAAATAAGCACAAGAGATGCTTTTTAATAAAACGTACTACCTTTCTGAATTACATATTGAATATATTGAAGAGCAGACTTTTGAACCTTGGTGTGAGTCTCAAGCACATTCAAGGTGCATTTGAAAGCAATGGCAGCTCTTATTGTTGCATTAATATTTATGAAATTATAAAGTCAGAGAGACAGAGAGAGAGAGAGAGTTAGAGGCCTCCAAGGACTCCACCATGAGACTTGAACCAATGACTTCAAGTTACAAGGCAGGAAATTCTGACTAAACATCAAAAATAACTTTCTGACAGTAAGAGCTGTTCAGCAGTGGAATGGTCTCCCTTGGGAGGTGGTGGACTCTCCTTCCTGGGATGCTTTAAAGCAGAGATTGGATGACCATCTGTCATGGATACTTGAGCTGAGATTCTTGCATTGCAGGAGGTTGGACAGGATGGCCCTTGGGGTCCCTTCCGATTCTACAATTCTTGGACACCCGCTCAGTGCATCATAATGCCAGCAAGTGGTAAATGTTTGATGTAACACCAGCTATAATGTGGTGGATTGCCCATGGATGACCCAATCATGGCTTTGTGGTAGAAGTGGCTCACTTGGACAACAGGGAGAGCAGGGCCTCCAAGAGGCATGTCATGATTGGCAGGTCTTTGCATCAGGATGATGATGCCAGCTGACCTCAGACCAGGCCATTACGAGTGGCCTTTGGGCATGATGCAAACGGACACCCTCTCCATGAGAGAGGAAAACGTCAGGCAAAGTCAGGCAAGCACGACAAATGCAAATCCAATGGCAAAGGCCCAGTTTCAACGATGTAGGGTGGAATGACTGGATCCCCCCTACTTGACCCTTGACTGCCCCAGACTGAATGCTGCTTCTAAGTGATTCGGTTGGACAAGTCTTGCTGCCTCCTTGTGATCAGGAACCCGACAGCATAAGGTTCTTGACTGTGAGGATGCATCTACGAATGTTCAGCGGAATGTGCTTAGAAGCCCTTTCAGATCCTTGAAGCCCTTTCGGGAGTATAGCAGGCGACAGCATGGGGGTGCCAAAGGCAGGACTGCCACACAAGCTCCTGCCAATTTTCTGCTTTAGGATGAAGAGGGCTATAGAGCTACTGGGACACATTTTGTTGTTATAAACACCATTCAGTCCTGTCCAAGAAAGAAATTCAGCTTTTGTGTGGTTTTTCCTCAGAGTTGCTCTTATCTTTGCTGTGTGCATCATTCTCTTCTTTCTCTGCCTACCTCCGTCTGACGTGTAAAGGATAGCAGAAAGAGGTGCCAAAGGTTCTTCCAGCCTGGCACATTTTAAACAATGCCCAGTCGAAAAAGGCAGCACCATTAAAAGTAAGCCGCCATTAGTCCTGACAGGAGATCCTGAATTGTGAGCGTCGACAGGCAGCTCCCCCATTAATTTCCTTTCCCATCAAGCCACAAAAGATCAAGCACCACATATCTGTTTTAATTGGCTATTGATCTGTTGTTCTATTACCTGCAATTGTGCAGAGGGGGTGCTGGATGGACTGCCTAACTCTGGCTTCCTTTGACTGTCAGCAGCCGGACTTACAGAAAAGTCTGAAGGCCTGCAGTTCCTGGTTTGCAATGGAGTGCTTAAGTGTGAAGTAAAGGTAACAAAAACACAGCTAAAAAGCTCAGATCATATATATGACTGACACCCTTCTTTGGAAATTAAACCAATGTCCAGAATTCACTTGCAGAAACTAATAGTTATAGATGAATTAAAACATAATATTTACAGTCACATGCTCATCTAAGCATGGGCTTACTGTCTTTTCTTCTAACTTTCAAACAACTGTATTTTCCTCTCTTTCCAGAGCTCAGTTAGGACATGCCTTGCAGTTCCTAGGAGAGTTTCCCACTTTCACCGTCTCCTGCAGCTTTGCTCTCTTTCTTTCAAGCAGAGAAGAAGCTCTCCAACACTCCATTCAACTTAGCAGTGTTCACAGTGGATTCTAAAACACAGTCATCTTGCTTCACATAAAATGGTGTCTCTCCTTCATTAGATTCCTCCCATGTGACCAACATTACCCAACCACATAAGAACTCTCTAAGATTCAGTTACCAACCAACCAAAATTAAATACATAGTAATTTCAATTTCAGTGAATTAAATTACTATACTTAATAGTACTGCCCTATACCAAGTCAGACCATTGGCTCATATATCTACAGTGGGTGCCAGAAGTTTCCCAAGGTTTCAGACAGGATTGGTTCCCAGTCCTACCTAGAGAGACCAAGGATTGAATGTGGGATCTTTCACTGCAAAACATGTGATCTGACACTGAGCTACAACCCTTCTCCAAGGCAACAGTGATGTCTAAAAAAATTGCCAGCTGGTGGAGGGAGTGGCAGATGAATGACTCTGCTTATAATTTCGTCTCCCCAACTGTTCAGATGCAAAACAGTGATTCTTCAAAGAGCTAAAGGCTCTCTGGATCTGATAAAGAAGCTGTGTGTGCGCATTAGTGCATATATACAAGATGCATGAAAAATATAGAAACGTAAAGGCAGGCAAGCAGCTCACATCACCACATAGCACTGTTGGCCATGCAACATGGAGTCTAATTGCTCCATCCGATAGCCACGTTAATCTTCTGTTATTTAACTTACGTATATCCCCTGTCAAGCATTGAAATTGATCAGGTCATGTAATGGAGTAGGGGGGGGGAAGCCTATTTGCTCTATATTTATTTATTCCACCTTTAAAACTATTTCCCACTCCCCACCCCCAATGTTTTGGAAAAAAATATCTTTCTGAACTGGCAGTGTTTACTGCACTTACCCTGCAGCCAGTGTCAATTTCAGTAACACAAACTGCCCACTGTAAAGGGACAAATTCCCAAAGAGCCCACCCCCTCCATCACCTCCAAGCCCTCAGTCTCAATTTGCATAATCGCTTTTGCTATTTCAGTCATCCGTTGTGCATGAGGTGAACTGACACAGCCAGGAAAACAAAAAGAAATATCCCGAATCATGGGACGCACTTGTTGTGTATGCAGCTCTGGTGGTCTGTGGGTGGATGGAGTGACAGCACCGTGTGGGCCATCTGTTAAATCAAGTCTTGTGATGCACATCACAGCGCCCCTCTCGGGCCAGACGTGCTGCTCACTGGCCTCCCTCTCTCATTAGCTGATGACACTTCCCGATGTTCAACGAGAGATGGTTTCCAGCCCTGCTGACCCTGAACGCCACTTGAATCTGCAAAGATCAAGCTTCCTTAATTGCAGCCTCCTCTGATACAGGCAGCCAGACACACAACTGCATCTGAATTGCCATTTAATTAACGGCCAGGTGCTTGCAGGAATGTACAGTGAACTTCCAAACTGTCACCATTGCTCAGCTCAGTGGCGTGAGTTTGGAAGACTGGTTTTTGTGGCTGGTTGGTGTTTTTTTTGACCAGCTATATATATCACATACACTATAATGGCATACCTTGCACAGAAAATGGTTCTCCAAATGTACCCACTAGAATTACCTCTTACTTTTTTTGGGGGGGGGGTATATTCCCCATTTCCAGCTCATTCATAGAGCACCACGTCCTTTGCATCCAGTATGGTCCCTGTTCCAACTCTAGTCAGAAGTATCAGGTAGCAGGGGATGGGAAAGAGTTCTCTGTCTGAGTCATCTGGGCTGGCCAAACCATCAGTCTGACCTGGTACCAGGTAGCTTCCTATGCTCCTAAAGTGCTAGAGGACTTAGGTTTCCTAGGCTCCAACATGCAGAGAGAGTGGGGAAGCGGCATCAAGTCACAGTAAGTGTGGTAATTCATAAAGCAGGTTCTCCCCTTAAGGAGAGAGCATGGGTTGCAGAAGAGTTAACAAGAATTCCCTGGTCAGTAGGGGCGGGTCAGTTTGGATGGCCACGGAGGGTTTGTTGCTGGGAAAATGTTATGTTGCTAATTTTGATTGACAGCCACAGCCTTTATATTGGGTGCAAGCAGGTTCCGCTTTCGCTTTTGGGTGCTTGCAATGGATCTCCCTCCCTCCCTCCCTCCCTCCCTCCCTATATTTAGGGTTTTTTTTGCTGCGCTTGACGTTGCTGTGCCTGTCATGGGGTCATCCGTATTGCTGTGGGGGCCTAGTAGGAATTTTGCCATCTGGCTGATTGGCTGGTGCCAGGTGGTTTTTGCCTACTACATAGCAAACTGTCACAACTTGTAAGGTTGGCGGTTAGGCATTGGTTCAAATTGGATGGTGGAGGGGTAAGGATTTGGCTGGGCCTGCCCCTCAAAATTGCTGCTGCCTTTAGGGGTATTCCATTAAAGGAATTCTGGGGCTCCACATGTTTGTCTGTAACCCCCACTAGGGGCTAGGACCGCACATGAGCCTCGGGGAGCACCTGGAGGAGAGGTCATAGGGCGTGGTGCCCTGCCCCAGCCTCTCTCAGAGGGTGCTTCCCTATCCTGACTTCCCCAGTACACTGGGGAGTCAGATCTGTCCCAGGCAGGGGACAGATGGCATGGGAACCAATGCCTAAGCAACCACTCACATTAAGTTGTATTTAAATAAAGTTGTGGCCAAAATTAATGCCAAAAACCAAAACTTAATTGACGTGTGAAGTGTGAAATATTTGGTGGGAATTCTTGGTACCTCGGCACGCAACTCAAAAGCCAGCTATTGCATCCAGCTGTTATGCGTTGGAGTCGAGACTCCACCCTTTAACTTGCTCTTGTGCTAACTGTTTTCTTTCAAGCCTGTTCATCCAGAAGCAGCCTCTTGTTCTGGCCCTACAAAGTGAGTAATGTTGCTTTAGGTTAATGAACAAATAACAACAGCAAGGGTCTTCCTTTCTTAACACTAAATGTGCAGCTGATGTCCATGGCTGGTGAGAAACCCAGATACTGCTCTTCTGTCGAAGGGGGTCACATTTCCCCAGCCCTCAAGCTGCATTATTCTGCTGCTGGGAAAATAGGGCAGCCTCCAACCACTCCCCATCCCTGACCCAACACACGCTCAGCTCTTTTGTGATGGCTGTATGGAATATGGTTACGCGACTGTCACAGGTACCTGCTAGAAAATGCCTGCAACGTCAATGAATTGCAGGGAGCCTCGATCCATTTCCCCACATACCTGCTTTCTAGTTAATTTGTCACTAATGAGCAAACTCCCAGTGCCTCTTTCTCATAAGGGGTGGCTGTGCATCCTTTTGATACCATCTCCTTTTAAGTGCTTCACAGGAGGGGCGAGCTCCTGCGTTGCAGAATCGGTACATGGGAACTCATCCGGCAATATGCATTTTGAAAGGTTATTACCCAAGGTTTCTAGGCTGCCAGTTTGCTAGCAGTTATAAGCCATGCCAAAGGAGGAGGAGCAGATAACACCACCACAGCCTGTTGTCTTGAAGCAATGCAATATCCCTGCAGCACGACTATCCACCCCCATTTTTGTGTGCAAACTGGTAGGGTGCTGAATTGTTGTGAGGTTCTATTTTCATTGCAAAAGTTGCAATTCCAAGAGATGCAAAAATATACGTGGATACCCTGCCCACACTTTCTACTCTTTCATGCATTCCACCCTCCACATCCCCCCCCACAGTGCTCTTTTGCTTGACAATAAGCAGAAATTTGGTACAGTCATACCTCTGGTTGCGAACGTGATCCGTGTGGGAGGCACGTTCGCTACCCACAGCGTTCGTAGCCTAAAGCGCCACGTCTGCGCATGCACATGATGCGATTCAGCGCTTCTGTGCATGCATGTGATGTCATTTTGTGTTTTTGTGCATGCGCGAGTGTCAAACCCGGAAGTAACCTGTTCTGGTCCACAACCCGAAAATGCGCAGCCCGCAGCATTTGTAACCCGAGGTATGACTATAGATGAAGTCTGTCCTATCACTGCATCTATATACCAGGATGTGGGGGAAGACTTCAGGTGGTATTCAAGTAAGTTTTACTCAGAGCAGACACATTTAAATGAGTGAACATGACTCAGCTAGCACATTAATTTCAATGGATCTGCTCTGAGCGGAACGTAGTTGAATACCACTTTATCTATTTATCATCCAGCCAACAATCAGATTTACAATGCAACAATCACATGAAAGGGAAACGGAGAAATCACACTCTGATTTCCATCTAAACATAACATTTTCTTCACTCCCCTCATTAAGGACTGGCTTATTTTGCTTGGTTTTGCATCCATTTCATGGACAGAAATAGAATACTTATCTTCCACTGACAGATGAGCGCTCCAGCTGCTGCCAACAATTTCTGCTTTACCAAAGCCATGTTAATCATGTTACTTACTGGCAACTGCAAGCCACCCACCTGTTCTCTGTTCCCACCAGGAGCCAAGCAAGAGAACTTATACAATTTCTTCTTCCTGCCCCTTGCATAGCTAGGTAAAAAAGGGTGGTGTGGCAGGGAAAGGGTGTGTGCTGGCAGGGAAGCTGATATTGTTCATTAAATATGGTTGCTCTCCGAGCAGGTGATCTCCAAATCCCAAAGAGAAAAGTGGACAATATGGTTGAATTGGAGTAGATACTAGCTTGTAGCACAAAAGAGAGTTAAACTTAACTCTGGACTAGTGGAAAAATCTGTTGCCCTCCATACAAGGGAATGTTTGCTGAGTGGTGGTTGGTCAATTGTGGTGGGTCATGAGAACCACTGAAATGGGAGCGGTAAGAGTGTCAGAGTTACACAACGGAGCATGTGAGCTATGCCAGGGCTTGCAAATAAACCCACTGTTGACTTAAACCCTGTTCATCTTTACTAGTTCACTGTCCCTCCTGGCCACACATACCATGGCTTATTGAACATGTATGGCACACTGTCAATTAAAGAAAGCTTCTCCTCCCATGTGCTTGGGAAAGACTCAGAAATCACCACCAGCCATGCAATGGTTCCCAGTTAAGTTTCTCTCGGATCCTTCATGTTCCGTCCGTCCGTCCCCCCCAAGCACTTTATGGCCCACCCTTCAAAATCAGGAGGAATGCCTGCTTCTAGTCCTCATCACCTTCCCTTCTCCAAGTTTTATTTCAAACATTTCATTCCTTTTTCTGGCTGTTTCTTTTTGCCTAGAAATGGCACATGCAGCATTAAAATTGTCACTGAAATGAATCTTAGGTCTGCAGGTTTGAATTCTGAACAAGACTCCACTATCTGAAACATCAGATTTTACAGTATAATCTCGGAAAAGAAAATGTGCAAACCTACAAAGCACGTTTCTGTCTCACATTTTTAATGCATAAGAGTTAGCAAATACAACGGATTTGCATTTTTACTATTTTACTATTTTGAAACTGATTCTTTGGAATTGATCATATCAACAGTGATCTTTACCAAAGGAACTGGGGATATCCACGTTGGGCCTAAACTGAAGAGATTTAAATATGTCTTTGTCTGGGGGAGTTTCTTAGATGACCCACAATGGTCAAAGGACAGGAGCTGTCATACTGGATCTGACTAGTGACTGAGTCGACTTTCAGCTACGACGCTACATATGAAACAGGATAACTTTGGATGCTTCTGAAAAGCCCACCAGGAACAATACTGTTGAGTCGAAAAAGAGTTACACCCAAACTTCATTCTGGACACACCCACACCCACACCCAAAAAAGCAAAGAGGCTACCTCTCAATTCCTTCTTACGAATGAATTCCTATGGTCAGTGCTTCCCCCCCTAAAAAAATGTTTAGGGGTACTCTCATTTTGACTCAAGAAAACCACCATTTCATAGTTCAAATCAGGGGAAATAAATGCAGTAAATGGACAAAAGTACAAAGATTCACAAAGTGTTCAGGGGTTTGCGTACCCCTGTGTCTCCCCAGAAAAAAAGCACGGCCTAAGGTTGCCACATTTCATACTGAAATCCAGTCACCCACCTATACAGACAATGTCCATGAAGCCATACATTCCATAGCAGATCTGGAAGAGCAGGTCTTGCCGTTGCCATTTCGCAGAAGGACTGAAGGTGGACCAGATGAGCCACGATATACTGGCGATAAGGAAGAGAGAACCCAAGATGGCGGCCGCTATCTGAACCTTTTCAATGACGGTCAGAGAAATGGCTTGCCACTGCAAGACCCCAGCGGGGATGGGGGGGGGAAGAGGGAGGGGAAGTCAAAAAAAGAAAAGAGAAGCGTAAGCAGAAGATGTAGATGATTAATTCTTTAGTCAGTGGCACCAGTTGATACCAATGAACACCCCACAGCATTCCACATGGACTTTTGCAACAGAGGCTAGCAGCTCTTTAGATAGCAGACTTCAGAAGAAAAGGACAGCCCTGTGCCTGCCTGCAACAGGAGATCAGAAAGATGGGATCACATCCTGCCACATGCCTCTGTTCTGCTCTCCGTTGTGCTACTCTACTGTTTGACCATAGCCCACTGCCATTCAAAACATTTTTGGGTTGCTTTGTTATGAGTGGGTTGAGTAGGTGCATTGATTAAGTACACCTTAAGTATTCCTCTTTCTCCCAATATTGGTCATGGCTAGTTTTACATGGGAACATGCCATGGTGGTAGTAAAATTCATTTGCCCATGGCGCACAGACGGATAACAATGGCTTGGGCACGTCATAATTTGAAAGGAGCGATCCCGAGTGGCCTAAAGCGTATGAGGCTCTCTGTGTATGACCAAGCAGAGGCTTTTAATGGCACCCAGGGGATGGGGATGCAGCCATAGCCCTAAGGGTCAAACTGTGCATCAGTATATCCATGCTTTTAAGCTTAAACTGATCACTTTTCTTTTGAAGGAAAACAGCAGTCAGTCCCCAGTCTGGAACTTCCACCACTGGGAGCAAATATGAAATCCACTTTCATTGGTCTGACTACTCTACAGCATTTCAGAGCCCAGGGCGAATGGGTGGAGGTGGGGTCCACAACTGTGTTGCCACCCGCCTTTTTGGAAAGCCCAAGAAACTCATGGCAGTGTCAAAAAGATGAAAAAGAAAGAGAGAGAAATAGGTGTGTGTGTGTGTGTGTGTGTGTGTGCGCGCACACACAAAATCATTTGATGGGATAAGAAA